>NW_027192827.1:300000-453000 GCF_949987515.2 Delphinus delphis
GGAGACATAGCAATCCATAGGTTTTAAGATACTTACTAGTCAGGTACATTCTTAGGCGTTTAATATGGGGTGTTGAGTCCATTTCGTTGAGCAAGGAGTAGCTCTTGTCTATTCCATATTTGGCATAAGGAACTTTATCTGTGCTCATTTCAATCTCTGGTTTTATGCAGCACCCCAACTCACCTTTACCCTTAAGCAAGCATAAGTTGGTTTTCTAAATTTGAGACCCTGTTCTGTTCTGTAATTCAGTTCCTGTGTAGCCAAGTTTACATTCCGTGTATTACTGATATCTTATGATGTTTCTTTTTCTGTGTGACTTATTTCAGTTAGAATCATCATACCTGAATCCACTCATTGTGCTGCTAAGGGCCTGATGACACAGATTTCATTGCTGAGTGATATTGCTTTGTAAGTAAATACCACAACTTCTTTCTCCATTTTTCACTTTCTGCGATGTTGAACTTGTACTGTAAACGAGGTTCTTGTAAACACAGCCGTTCCAAACTTTGGGGTGGCTGTGTCTTTTTGATTTTAATTTCCCTAAGCTATAGGACCATAAGTGGAAGTGCCCTAGGTTCTGTTGCTTTGTTTTTTAGATGTTTCAGGAAACACCATACACTTCTCCCGAGTGGTTGTTGACAATTTACATCCCGCCCATCAGCATAACAAGGCTCCCAGTTCTCCATGGCCTGTCCTGCCTTTCTGGATTTTACACTTTTTTCAGATGGCCCTTTTGACCGGGGGGAAGTGAGACTTCATTGTAGTGCAGATTTCCTTTGCAAGCTTGCTTGGTTGGCCAAAAAGGGCGTATGCGTTTTTTCCTGAATATATTCAGGAAAAAACGCATACGCCCTTTTTGGCCAAGTGCATCATTGTGGACGTTCTGCCTCTTTTCCTATGCTTTCAATGCAATTCCAGTCTACCTCCTGAAATCGGTTTCCTGCAATTCTGCCCCGCTTTCAAGTCCTCTTGGCAGCCTTACTTCAGTCTATTTTTGGACGATAGCTGTCATTTATAACTCTGCAGGTTTGTGAATTACAGTGCCCCTTAGCTCCTTTCTTCAACTCGCTTTCTTGTGACCTGGCCGCAACACCGCAGGATGGCTTCAGGCCCTAATCTGGTTCCGGCACGGCATGCTGAGCCTTTGGTTAATTCCTCTTCCTGTTGGGAAATGAGAGTTAAATTTGCCCGTCCAGACACCTCCAGCTAGCCTCTCATTGGTTCTCGCTATTCCTGTTCATCTTCCGCAGAAATTGCAAACTGGGCCAAACAGGAGGTTAAAGGGACTGACTCTCCAAGTCGGGAGAGTGTTAGTAAAGCGTCTGGAATGTTGCACCCGAGTACCAGGGGAGGAAAACTGAGACATATTTGAACACGTCTCCCGTTCACATGGTTGATCATACTCTGGGTTCCACATGCATGTTTTAGCTGAAGGAAGAATACCTTAAACCTTGGTAGTTGAAACCCGTGTAATGGGTACCATGCAATATGACTTCAAAGGGTCTTCATTTGCTCACCGAACCTCTCCAATCCTATCACTGCTGCGTTTATGCCCCTGTACACACGCTTGATTCTCTTTTGGAGACATAGCAATCCATAGGTTTTAAGATACTTACTAGTCAGGTACATTCTTAGGCGTTTAATATGGGGTTTTGAGTCCATTTCGTTGAGCAAGGAGTAGCTCTTGTCTATTCCATATTTGGCTTAAGGAACTTTATCTGTGCTCATTTCAATCTCTGGTTTTATGCAGCACCCCAACTCACCTTTCTCCTTAAGCAAGCATAAGTTGGTTTTCTAAATTTGAGACCCTGTTCTGTTTTGGAATGCAGTTCCTGTGTAGCCAAGTTTACATTCCGTGTATTAGTGATATCTTATGATGTTTCTTTTTCTGTGTGACTTATTTCAGTTAGAATCATCATACCTGAATCCACTCATTATGCTACTACGGGCCTGATGACATAGATTTCATTGCTGAGTGATACTGCATTGTACGTAAGTACCACAAGTTCTTTATCCATTTTACACTTTATGTGATATTGAACTTGTACGGTAAACGGGGTTCTTGTAAACAGAGGCGTCCCAAACTTTGGGGTGGCTGTGTCTTTTTTATTTTAATTTCCCTAAGCTATAGGACCATAAGTGGAAGTGCCCTAGGCTCTGTTGCTTTGTTTTTTAGATGTTTCAGGAAACACCATACACTTCTCCCAAGTGTCTGTTGGCAATTTACATCCCGCCCATCAGCATAACAAGGCTCCCAGTTCTCCATGGCCTGTCCTGCCTTTCTGGATTTTACACTTTTTTCAGATGGCCCTTTTGACCGGGGGGAAGTGAGACTTCATTGTAGTGCAGATTTCCTTTGCAAGCTTGCTTGGTTGGCCAAAAAGGGCGTATGCGTTTTTTCCTGAATATATTCAGGAAAAAACGCATACACCCTTTTTGGCCAAGTGCATCATTGTGGACGTTCTGCCTCTTTTCCTATGCTTTCAATGCAATTCCAGTCTACCTCCTGAAATCGGTTTCCTGCAATTCTGCCCCGCTTTCAAGTCCTCTTGGCAGCCTTACTTCAGTCTATTTTTGGACGATAGCTGTCATTTATAACTCTGCAGGTTTGTGAATTACAGTGCCCCTGAGCTCCTTTCTTCAACTCGCTTTCTTGTGACCTGGCCGCAACACCGCAGGATGGCTTCAGGCCCTAATCTGGTTCCGGTACGGCACGCTGAGCCTTTGGTTATTTCCTCTTCCTGTTGGGAAATGAGAGTTAAATTTGCCCGTCCAGACATCTCCAGCTAGCCTCTCATTGGTTCTCGCTATTCCTGTTCATCTTCCGCAGAAATTGCAAACTGGGCCAAACAGGAGGTTAAAGGCGCTGACTCTCCAAGTGGGGAGAGTGTTAGTAAAGCGTCTGGAATGTTGCACCCGAGTACCAGGGGAGGAAAACTGAGACATATTTGAACACGTCTCCCGATCACATGGTTGATCATACTCTGGGTTCCACATGCATGTTTTAGCTGAAGGAAGAATACCTAAAACATGGGTAGTTGAAACCCGTGGAATGGGCACCATGCAATATGACTTCAAAGGGTCTTCATTTGCTCACCGAACCTCTCCAATCCTATCACTGCTGCGTTTATGCCCCTGTACACACGCTTGATTGTCTTTCGGAGACATAGCAATCCATATGTTTTAAGATACTTACTAGTCAGGTACATTCTTAGGCGTTTAATATGCGGTGTTGAGTCCATTTCGTTGAGCAAGGAGTAGCTCTTGTCTATTCCATATTTGGCTTAAGGACCTTTATCTGTGCTCATTTCAATCTCTGGTTTTATGCAGCACCCCAACTCACCTTTACCCTTAAGCAAGAATAAGTTGGTTTTCTAAATTTGAGACCCTGTTCTGTTCTGTAATTCAGTTCCTGTGTAGCCAAGTTTACATTCCGTGTATTACTGATATCTTATGATGTTTCTTTTTCTGTGTGACTTATTTCAGTTAGAATCATCATACCTGAATCCACTCATTGTGCTGCTAAGGGCCTGATGACACAGATTTCATTGCTGAGTGATATTGCTTTGTAAGTAAATACCACAACTTCTTTATCCATTTTTCACTTTCTGCGATGTTGAACTTGTACTGTAAACGAGGTTCTTGTAAACAGAGCCGTTCCAAACTTTGGGGTGGCTGTGTCTTTTTGATTTTAATTTCCCTAAGCTATAGGACCATAAGTGGAAGTGCCCTAGGTTCTGTTGCTTTGTTTTTTAGATGTTTCAGGAAACACCATACACTTCTCCCGAGTGGTTGTTGGCAATTTACATCCCGCCCATCAGCATAACAAGGCTCCCAGTTCTCCATGGCCTGTCCTGCCTTTCTGGATTTTACACTTTTTTCAGATGGCCCTTTTGACCGGGGGGAAGTGAGACTTCATTGTAGTGCAGATTTCCTTTGCAAGCTTGCTTGGTTGGCCAAAAAGGGCGTATGCGTTTTTTCCTGAATATATTCAGGATAAAACGTATACGCCCTTTTTGGCCAAGTGCGTCATTGTGGACGTTCTGCCTCTTTTCCTATGCTTTCAATGCAATTCCAGTCTACCTCCTGAAATCGGTTTCCTGCAATTCTGCCCCGCTTTCAAGTCCTCTTGGCAGCCTTACTTCAGTCTATTTTTGGACGATAGCTGTCATTTATAACTCTGCAGGTTTGTGAATTACAGTGCCCCTGAGCTCCTTTCTTCAACTCGCTTTCTTGTGACCTGGCCGCAACACCGCAGGATGGCTTCAGGCCCTAATCTGGTTCCGGTACGGCACGCTGAGCCTTTGGTTATTTCCTCTTCCTGTTGGGAAATGAGAGTTAAATTTGCCCGTCCAGACATCTCCAGCTAGCCTCTCATTGGTTCTCGCTATTCCTGTTCATCTTCCGCAGAAATTGCAAACTGGGCCAAACAGGAGGTTAAAGGCGCTGACTCTCCAAGTGGGGAGAGTGTTAGTAAAGCGTCTGGAATGTTGCACCCAAGTACCAGGGTACGAAAACTGAGACATATTTGAACACGTCTCCCGATCACATGGTTGATCATACTCTGGGTTCCACATGCATGTTTTAGCTGAAGGAAGAATACCTTAAACCTGGGTAGTTGAAACCCGTGGAATGGGTACCATGCAATATGACTTCAAAGGGTCTTCATTTGCTCACCGAACCTCTCCAAACCTATCACTGCTGCGTTTATGCCCCTGTACACATGCTTGATTCCCCTTCGGAGACATAGCAATCCATAGGTTTTAAGATACTTACTAGTCAGGTACATTCTTAGGCGTTTAATATGCGGTGTTGAGTCCATTTCGTTGAGCAAGGAGTAGCTCTTGTCTATTCCATATTTGGCTTAAGGAACTTTATCTGTGCTCATTTCAATCTCTGGTTTTATGCAGCACCCCAACTCACCTTTACCCTTAAGCAAGCATAAGTTGGTTTTCTAAATTTGAGACCCTGTTCTGTTCTGTAATTCAGTTCCTGTGTAGCCAAGTTTCCATTCCGTGTATTATTGATATCTTATGATGTTTCCTTTTCTGTGTCACTTATTTCAGTTAGAATCATCATACCTGAATCCACTCATTGTGCTGCTACGGGCCTGATGACATAGATTTCATTGCTGAGTGATATTGCTTTCTAAGTGAATACCACAACTTCTTTATCAATTTTTCACTTTCTGCGATGTTGAACTTGTACTGTAAACGAGGTTCTTGTAAACAGAGCCGTTCCAAACTTTGGGGTGGCTGTGTCTTTTTGATTTTAATTTCCCTAAGCTATAGGACCATAAGTGGAAGTGCCCTAGGCTCTGTTGCTTTGTTTTTTAGATGTCTCAGGAAACACCATACACTTCTCCCTAGTGTCTGTTGGCAATTTACATCCCGCCCATCAGCATAACAAGGCTCCCAGTTCTCAATGGCCTGTTGCCTTTCTGGATTTTACACTTTTTTCAGATGGCCCTTTTGACCGGGGGGAAGTGAGACTTCATTGTAGTGCAGATTTCCTTTGCAAGCTTGCTTGGTTGGCCAAAAAGGGCGTATGCGTTTTTTCCTGAATATATTCAGGAAAAAACGCATACGCCCTTTTTGGCCAAGTGCATCATTGTGGACGTTCTGCCTCTTTTCCTATGCTTTCAATGCAATTCCAGTCTACCTCCTGAAATCGGTTTCCTGCAATTCTGCCCCGCTTTCAAGTCCTCTTGGCAGCCTTACTTCAGTCTATTTTTGGACGATAGCTGTCATTTATAACTCTGCAGGTTTGTGAATTACAGTGCCCCTGAGCTCCTTTCTTCAACTCGCTTTCTTGTGACCTGGCCGCAACACCGCAGGATGGCTTCAGGCCCTAATCTGGTTCCGGCCCGGCATGCTGAGCCTTTGGTTAATTCCTCTTCCTGGTGCGAAATGAGAGTTAAATTTGCCCGTCCAGACACCTCCAGCTAGCCTCTCATTGGTTCTCGCTATTCCTGTTCATCTTCCGCAGAAATTGCAAACTGGGCCAAACAGGAGGTTAAAGGGACTGACTCTCCAAGTCGGGAGAGTGTTAGTAAAGCGTCTGGAATGTTGCACCCGAGTACCAGGGGAGGAAAACTGAGACATATTTGAACACGTCTCCCGTTCACATGGTTGATCATACTCTGGGTTCCACATGCATGTTTTAGCTGAAGGAAGAATACCTTAAACCTTGGTAGTTGAAACCCGTGTAATGGGTACCATGCAATATGACTTCAAAGGGTCTTCATTTGCTCACCGAACCTCTCCAATCCTATCACTGCTGCGTTTATGCCCCTGTACACACGCTTGATTCTCTTTTGGAGACATAGCAATCCATAGGTTTTAAGATACTTACTAGTCAGGTACATTCTTAGGCGTTTAATATGGGGTTTTGAGTCCATTTCGTTGAGCAAGGAGTAGCTCTTGTCTATTCCATATTTGGCTTAAGGAACTTTATCTGTGCTCATTTCAATCTCTGGTTTTATGCAGCACCCCAACTCACCTTTCTCCTTAAGCAAGCATAAGTTGGTTTTCTAAATTTGAGACCCTGTTCTGTTTTGGAATGCAGTTCCTGTGTAGCCAAGTTTACATTCCGTGTATTAGTGATATCTTATGATGTTTCTTTTTCTGTGTGACTTATTTCAGTTAGAATCATCATACCTGAATCCACTCATTATGCTACTACGGGCCTGATGACATAGATTTCATTGCTGAGTGATACTGCATTGTACGTAAGTACCACAAGTTCTTTATCCATTTTACACTTTATGTGATATTGAACTTGTACGGTAAACGGGGTTCTTGTAAACAGAGGCGTCCCAAACTTTGGGGTGGCTGTGTCTTTTTTATTTTAATTTCCCTAAGCTATAGGACCATAAGTGGAAGTGCCCTAGGCTCTGTTGCTTTGTTTTTTAGATGTTTCAGGAAACACCATACACTTCTCCCAAGTGTCTGTTGGCAATTTACATCCCGCCCATCAGCATAACAAGGCTCCCAGTTCTCCATGGCCTGTCCTGCCTTTCTGGATTTTACACTTTTTTCAGATGGCCCTTTTGACCGGGGGGAAGTGAGACTTCATTGTAGTGCAGATTTCCTTTGCAAGCTTGCTTGGTTGGCCAAAAAGGGCGTATGCGTTTTTTCCTGAATATATTCAGGAAAAAACGCATACACCCTTTTTGGCCAAGTGCATCATTGTGGACGTTCTGCCTCTTTTCCTATGCTTTCAATGCAATTCCAGTCTACCTCCTGAAATCGGTTTCCTGCAATTCTGCCCCGCTTTCAAGTCCTCTTGGCAGCCTTACTTCAGTCTATTTTTGGACGATAGCTGTCATTTATAACTCTGCAGGTTTGTGAATTACAGTGCCCCTGAGCTCCTTTCTTCAACTCGCTTTCTTGTGACCTGGCCGCAACACCGCAGGATGGCTTCAGGCCCTAATCTGGTTCCGGTACGGCACGCTGAGCCTTTGGTTATTTCCTCTTCCTGTTGGGAAATGAGAGTTAAATTTGCCCGTCCAGACATCTCCAGCTAGCCTCTCATTGGTTCTCGCTATTCCTGTTCATCTTCCGCAGAAATTGCAAACTGGGCCAAACAGGAGGTTAAAGGCGCTGACTCTCCAAGTGGGGAGAGTGTTAGTAAAGCGTCTGGAATGTTGCACCCGAGTACCAGGGGAGGAAAACTGAGACATATTTGAACACGTCTCCCGATCACATGGTTGATCATACTCTGGGTTCCACATGCATGTTTTAGCTGAAGGAAGAATACCTAAAACATGGGTAGTTGAAACCCGTGGAATGGGCACCATGCAATATGACTTCAAAGGGTCTTCATTTGCTCACCGAACATCTCCAATCCTATCACTGCTGCGTTTATGCCCCTGTACACACGCTTGATTCTCTTTCGGAGACATAGCAATCCATATGTTTTAAGATACTTACTAGTCAGGTACATTCTTAGGCGTTTAATATGCGGTGTTGAGTCCATTTCGTTGAGCAAGGAGTAGCTCTTGTCTATTCCATATTTGGCTTAAGGACCTTTATCTGTGCTCATTTCAATCTCTGGTTTTATGCAGCACCCCAACTCACCTTTACCCTTAAGCAAGAATAAGTTGGTTTTCTAAATTTGAGACCCTGTTCTGTTCTGTAATTCAGTTCCTGTGTAGCCAAGTTTACATTCCGTGTATTACTGATATCTTATGATGTTTCTTTTTCTGTGTGACTTATTTCAGTTAGAATCATCATACCTGAATCCACTCATTGTGCTGCTAAGGGCCTGATGACACAGATTTCCTTGCTGAGTGATATTGCTTTGTAAGTAAATACCACAACTTCTTTATCCATTTTTCACTTTCTGCGATGTTGAACTTGTACTGTAAACGAGGTTCTTGTAAACAGAGCCGTTCCAAACTTTGGGGTGGCTGTGTCTTTTTGATTTTAATTTCCCTAAGCTATAGGACCATAAGTGGAAGTGCCCTAGGTTCTGTTGCTTTGTTTTTTAGATGTTTCAGGAAACACCATACACTTCTCCCGAGTGGTTGTTGGCAATTTACATCCCGCCCATCAGCATAACAAGGCTCCCAGTTCTCCATGGCCTGTCCTGCCTTTCTGGATTTTACACTTTTTTCAGATGGCCCTTTTGACCGGGGGGAAGTGAGACTTCATTGTAGTGCAGATTTCCTTTGCAAGCTTGCTTGGTTGGCCAAAAAGGGCGTATGCGTTTTTTCCTGAATATATTCAGGATAAAACGTATACGCCCTTTTTGGCCAAGTGCATCATTGTGGACGTTCTGCCTCTTTTCCTATGCTTTCAATGCAATTCCAGTCTACCTCCTGAAATCGGTTTCCTGCAATTCTGCCCCGCTTTCAAGTCCTCTTGGCAGCCTTACTTCAGTCTATTTTTGGACGATAGCTGTCATTTATAACTCTGCAGGTTTGTGAATTACAGTGCCCCTGAGCTCCTTTCTTCAACTCGCTTTCTTGTGACCTGGCCGCAACACCGCAGGATGGCTTCAGGCCCTAATCTGGTTCCGGTACGGCACGCTGAGCCTTTGGTTATTTCCTCTTCCTGGTGGGAAATGAGAGTTAAATTTGCCCGTCCAGACATCTCCAGCTAGCCTCTCATTGGTTCTCGCTATTCCTGTTCATCTTCCGCAGAAATTGCAAACTGGGCCAAACAGGAGGTTAAAGGCGCTGACTCTCCAAGTCGGGAGAGTGTTAGTAAAGCGTCTGGAATGTTGCACCCGAGTACCAGGGGAGGAAAACTGAGACATATTTGAACACGTCTCCCGATCACATGGTTGATCATACTCTGGGTTCGACATGCATGTTTTAGCTGAAGGAAGAATACCTAAAACCTGGGTAGTTGAAACCCGTGGAATGGGCACCATGCAATATGACTTCAAAGGGTCTTCATTTGCTCACCGAACCTCTCCAATCCTATCACTGCTGCGTTTATGCCCCTGTACACATGCTTGATTCTCTTTCGGAGACATAGCAATCCATAGGTTTTAAGATACTTACTAGTCAGGTACATTCTTAGGCGTTTAATATGCGGTGTTGAGTCCATTTCGTTGAGCAAGGAGTAGCTCTTGTCTATTCCATATTTGGCTTAAGGAACTTTATCTGTGCTCATTTCAATCTCTGGTTTTATGCAGCAAACCAACTCACCTTTCCCCTTAAGCAAGCATAAGTTGGTTTTCTAAATTTGAGACCCTGTTCTGTTTTGGAATGCAGTTCCTGTGTAGCCAAGTTTACATTCCGTGTATTAGTGATATCTTATGATGTTTCTTTTTCTGTGTGACTTATTTCAGTTAGAATCATCGTACCTGAATCCACTCATTATGCTGCTACGGGCCTGATGACATAGATTTCATTGATGAGTGATACTGCATTGTATGTAAGTACCACAAGTTCTTTATCCATTTTTCACTTTCTGTGATATTGAACTTGTACGGTAAACGAGGTTTTTGTAAACGGAGGCGTCCCAAACTTTGGGGTGGCTGTGTCTTTTTGATTTTAATTTCCCTAAGCTATAGGACCATAAGTGGAAGTGCCCTAGGCTCTGTTGCTTTGTTTTTTAGATGTTTCAGGAAACACCATACACTTCTCCCGAGTGTCTGTTGGCAATTTACATCCCGCCCATCAGCATAACAAGGCTCCCAGTTCTCCATGGCCTGTCCTGCCTTTCTGGATTTTACACTTTTTTCAGATGGCCCTTTTGACCGGGGGGAAGTGAGACTTCATTGTAGTGCAGATTTCCTTTGCAAGCTTGCTTGGTTGGCCAAAAAGGGCGTATGCGTTTTTTCCTGAATATATTCAGGAAAAAACGCATACGCCCTTTTTGGCCAAGTGCATCATTGTGGACGTTCTGCCTCTTTTCCTATGCTTTCAATGCAATTCCAGTCTACCTCCTGAAATCGGTTTCCTGCAATTCTGCCCCGCTTTCAAGTCCTCTTGGCAGCCTTACTTCAGTCTATTTTTGGACGATTGCTGTCATTTATAACTCTGCAGGTTTGTGAATTACAGTGCCCCTGAGCTCCTTTCTTCAACTTGCTTTCTTGTGACCTGGCCGCAACACCGCAGGATGGCTTCAGGCCCTAATCTGCTTCCGGCACGGCACTCTGAGCCTTTGGTTATTTCCTCTTCCTGGTGGGAAATGAGAGTTAAATTTGCCCGTCCAGACACCTCCAGCTAGCCTCTCATTGGTTCTCGCTATTCCTGTTCATCTTCCGCAGAAATTGCAAACTGGGCCAAACAGGAGGTTAAAGGGACTGACTCTCCAAGTGGGGAGAGTGTTAGTAAAGCATCTGGAATGTTGCACCCGAGTACCAGGGGAGGAAAACTGAGACATATTTGAACACGTCTCCCGATCACATGGTTGATCATACTCTGGGTTCCACATGCATATTTTAGCTGAAGGAAGAATACCTAAAACCTGGGTAGTTGAAACCCGTGGAATGGGTACCATGCAATATGACTTCAAAGGGTCTTCATTTGCTCACCGAACCTCTCCAATCCTATCACTGCTGCGTTTATGCCCCTGTACACATGCTTGATTCTCTTTCGGAGACATAGCAATCCATAGGTTTTAAGATACTTACTAGTCAGGTACATTCTTAGGCGTTTAATATGCGGTGTTGAGTCCATTTCGTTGAGCAGGGAGTAGCTCTTGTCTATTCCATATTTGGCTTAAGGAACTTTATCTGTGCTCATTTCAATCTCTGGTTTTATGCAGCACCCCAACTCACCTTTCCCCTTAAGCAAGCATAAGTTGGTTTTCTAAATTTGAGACCCTGTTCAGTTTTGGAATGCAGTTCCTGTGTAGCCAAGTTTACATTCCGTGTATTAGTGATATCTTATGATGTTTCTTTTTCTGTGTGACTTATTTCAGTTAGAATCATCGTACCTGAATCCACTCATTATGCTGCTATGGGCCTGATGACATAGATTTCATTGCTGAGTGATACTGCATTGTATGTAAGTACCACAAGTTCTTTATCCATTTTTCACTTTCTGTGATATTGAACTTGTACGGTAAACGAGGTTCTTGTAAACGGAGGCGTCCCAAACTTTGGGGTGGCTGTGTCTTTTTGATTTTAATTTCCCTAAGCTATAGGACCATAAGTGGAAGTGCCCTAGGCTCTGTTGCTTTGTTTTTTAGATGTTTCAGGAAACACCATACACTTCTCCCGAGTGTCTGTTGGCAATTTACATCCCGCCCATCAGCATAACAAGGCTGCCAGTTCTCCATGGCCTGTCCTGCCTTTCTGGATTTTACACTTTTTTCAGATGGCCCTTTTGACCGGGGGGAAGTGACACTTCATTGTAGTGCAGATTTCCTTTGCAAGCTTGCTTGGTTGGCCAAAAAGGGCGTATGCGTTTTTTCCTGAATATATTCAGGAAAAAACGCATACGCCCTTTTTGGCCAAGTGCATCATTGTGGACGTTCTGCCTCTTTTCCTATGCTTTCAATGCAATTCCAGTCTACCTCCTGAAATCAGTTTCCTGCAATTCTGCCCCGCTTTCAAGTCCTCTTGGCAGCCTTACTTCAGTCTATTTTTGGACGATAGCTGTCATTTATAACTCTGCAGGTTTGTGAATTACAGTGCCCCTGAGCTCCTTTCTTCAACTCGCTTTCTTTTGACCTGGCCGCAACACCGCAGGATGGCTTCAGGCCCTAATCTGGTTCCGGTACGGCACGCTGAGCCTTTGGTTATTTCCTCTTCCTGGTGGGAAATGAGAGTTAAATTTGCCCGTCCAGACACCTCCAGCTAGCCTCTCATTGGTTCTCGCTATTCCTGTTCATCTTCCGCAGAAATTGCAAACTGGGCCAAACAGGAGGTTAAAGGCGCTGACTCTCCAAGTGGGGAGAGTGTTAGTAAAGCGTCTGGAATGTTGCACCCGAGTACCAGGGGAGGAAAACTGAGACATATTTGAACACGTCTCCCGTTCACATGGTTGATCATACTTGGGTTCCACATGCATGTTTTAGCTGAAGGAAGAATACCTTAAACCTGGAGAGTTGAGACCCGTGTAATGGGTACCATGCAATATGACTTCAAAGGGTCTTCATTTGCTCACCGAACCTCTCCAATCCTATCACTGCTGCGTTTATGCCCCTGTACACATGCTTGATTCTCTTTTGGAGACATAGCAATCCATAGGTTTTACGATACTTACTAGTAAGGTACATTCTTAGGCGTTTAATATGGGGTTTTGAGTCCATTTCATTGAGCAAGGAGTAGCTCTTGTCTATTCCATATTTGACTTAAGGAACTTTATCTGTGCTCATTTCAATCTCTGGTTTTATGCAGCACCCCAACTCACCTTTACCCTTAAGCAAGCATAAGTTGGTTTTCTAAATTTGAGACCCTGTTCTGTTCTGTAATTCAGTTCCTGTGTAGCCAAGTTTACATTCCGTGTATTAGTGATATCTTATGATGTTTCTTTTTCTGTGTGACTTATTTCAGTTAGAATCATCGTACCTGAATGTACTCATTATGCTGCTACGGGCCTGATGACATAGATTTCATTGCTGAGTGATACTGCATTGTACGTACGTACCTCAAGTTCTTTATCCATTTTTCACTTTCTGCGATGTTGAACTTGTACTGTAAACGAGGTTCTTGTAAACAGAGCCGTTCCAAACTTTGGGGTGGCTGTGTCTTTTTGATTTTAATTTCCCTAAGCTATAGGACCATAAGTGGAAGTGCCCTAGGCTCTGTTGCTTTGTTTTTTAGATGTTTCAGGAAACACCATACACTTCTCCCAAGTGTCTGTTGGCAATTTACATCCCGCCCATCAGCATAACAAGGCTCCCAGTTCTCAATGGCCTGTTGCCTTTCTGGATTTTACACTTTTTTCAGATGGCCCTTTTGACCGGGGGGAAGTGAGACTTCATTGTAGTGCAGATTTCCTTTGCAAGCTTGCTTGGTTGGCCAAAAAGGGCGTATGCGTTTTTTCCTGAATATATTCAGGAAAAAACGCATACGCCCTTTTTGGCCAAGTGCATCATTGTGGACGTTCTGCCTCTTTTCCTATGCTTTCAATGCAATTCCAGTCTACCTCCTGAAATCGGTTTCCTGCAATTCTGCCCCGCTTTCAAGTCCTCTTGGCAGCCTTACTTCAGTCTATTTTTGGACGATAGCTGTCATTTATAACTCTGCAGATTTGTGAATTACAGTGCCCCTGAGCTCCTTTCTTCAACTCGCTTTCTTGTGACCTGGCCGCACCACCGCAGGATGGCTTCAGGCCCTAATCTGGTTCCGGTACGGCACGCTGAGCCTTTGGTTATTTCCTCTTCCTGTTGGGAAATGAGAGTTAAATTTGCCCGTCCAGACATCTCCAGCTAGCCTCTCATTGGTTCTTGCTATTCCTGTTCATCTTCCGCAGAAATTGCAAACTGGGCCAAACAGGAGGTTAAAGGCGCTGACTCTCCAAGTGGGGAGAGTGTTAGTAAAGCGTCTGGAATGTTGCACCCGAGTACCAGGGGAGGAAAACTGAGACATATTTGAACACGTCTCCCGATCACATGGTTGATCATACTCTGGGTTCGACATGCATGTTTTAGCTGAAGGAAGAATACCTAAAACCTGGGTAGTTGAAACCCGTGGAATGGGCACCATGCAATATGACTTCAAAGGGTCTTCATTTGCTCACCGAACCTCTCCAATCCTATCACTGCTGCGTTTATGCCCCTGTACACATGCTTGATTCTCTTTCGGAGACATAGCAATCCATAGGTTTTAAGATACTTACTAGTCAGGTACATTCTTAGGCGTTTAATATGCGGTGTTGAGTCCATTTCGTTGAGCAAGGAGTAGCTCTTGTCTATTCCATATTTGGCTTAAGGAACTTTATCTGTGCTCATTTCAATCTCTGGTTTTATGCAGCAACCCAACTCACCTTTCCCCTTAAGCAAGCATAAGTTGGTTTTCTAAATTTGAGACCCTGTTCTGTTTTGGAATGCAGTTCCTGTGTAGCCAAGTTTACATTCCGTGTATTAGTGATATCTTATGATGTTTCTTTTTCTGTGTGACTTATTTCAGTTAGAATCATCGTACCTGAATCCACTCATTATTCTGCTACGGGCCTGATGACATAGATTTCATTGCTGAGTGATACTGCATTGTACGTAAGTACCACAAGGTCTTTATCCATTTTTCACTTTTTGTGATATTGAACTTGTACGGTAAACGAGGTTCTTGTAAACGGAGGCGTCCCAAACTTTGGGGTGGCTGTGTCTTTTTGATTTTAATTTCCCTAAGCTATAGGACCATAAGTGGAAGTGCCCTAGGCTCTGTTGCTTTGTTTTTTAGATGTTTCAGGAAACACCATACACTTCTCCGGAGTGGTTGTTGGCAATTTACATCCCGCCCATCAGCATAACAAGGCTCCCAGTTCTCCATGGCCTGTCCTGCCTTTCTGGATTTTACACTTTTTTCAGATGGCCCTTTTGACCGGGGGGAAGTGACACTTCATTGTAGTGCAGATTTCCTTTGCAAGCTTGCTTGGTTGGCCAAAAAGGGCGTATGCGTTTTTTCCTGAATATATTCAGGAAAAAACGCATACGCCCTTTTTGGCCAAGTGCATCATTGTGGACGTTCTGCCTCTTTTCCTATGCTTTCAATGCAATTCCAGTCTACCTCCTGAAATCGGTTTCCTGCAATTCTGCCCCGCTTTCAAGTCCTCTTGGCAGCCTTACTTCAGTCTATTTTTGGACGATAGCTGTCATTTATAACTCTGCAGGTTTGTGAATTACAGTGCCCCTGAGCTCCTTTCTTCAACTTGCTTTCTTGTGACCTGGCCGCAACACCGCAGGATGGCTTCAGGCCCTAATCTGGTTCCGGCACGGCACGCTGAGCCTTTGGTTATTTCCTCTTCCTGGTGGGAAATGAGAGTTAAATTTGCCCGTCCAGACACCTCCAGCTAGCCTCTCATTGGTTCTCGCTATTCCTGTTCATCTTCCGCAGAAATTGCAAACTGGGCCAAACAGGAGGTTAAAGGGACTGACTCTCCAAGTGGGGAGAGTGTTAGTAAAGCGTCTGGAATGTTGCACCCGAGTACCAGGGGAGGAAAACTGAGACATATTTGAACACGTCTCCCGATCACATGGTTGATCATACTCTGGGTTCCACATGCATATTTTAGCTGAAGGAAGAATACCTAAAACCTTGGTAGTTGAAACCCGTGGAATGGGTACCATGCAATATGACTTCAAAGGGTCTTCATTTGCTCACCGAACCTCTCCAATCCTATCACTGCTGCGTTTATGCCCCTGTACACATGCTTGATTCTCTTTCGGAGACATAGCAATCCATAGGTTTTAAGATACTTACTAGTCAGGTACATTCTTAGGCGTTTAATATGCGGTGTTGAGTCCATTTCGTTGAGCAAGGAGTAGCTCTTGTCTATTCCATATTTGGCATAAGGAACTTTATCTGTGCTCATTTCAATCTCTGGTTTTATGCAGCACCCCAACTCACCTTTCCCCTTAAGCAAGCATAAGTGGTTTTCTAAATTTGAGACCCAGTTCAGTTTTGGAATGCAGTTCCTGTGTAGCCAAGTTTACATTCCGTGTATTAGTGATATCTTATGATGTTTCTTTTTCTGTGTGACTTACTTCAGTTAGAATCATCGTACCTGAATCCACTCATTATGCTGCTATGGGCCTGATGACATAGATTTCATTGCTGAGTGATACTGCATTGTATGTAAGTACCACAAGTTCTTTATCCATTTTTCACTTTCTGTGATATTGAACTTGTACGGTAAACGAGGTTTTTGTAAACGGAGGCGTCCCAAACTTTGGGGTGGCTGTGTCTTTTTGATTTTAATTTCCCTAAGCTATAGGACCATAAGTGGAAGTACCCTAGGCTCTGTTGCTTTGTTTTTTAGATGTTTCAGGAAACACCATACACTTCTCCCACGTGTCTGTTGGCAATTTACATCCCGCCCATCAGCATAACAAGGCTCCCAGTTCTCAATGGCCTGTTGCCTTTCTGGATTTTACACTTTTTTCAGATGGCCCTTTTGACCGAGGGGAAGTGAGACTTCATTGTAGTGCAGATTTCCTTTGCAAGCTTGCTTGGTTGGCCAAAAAGGGCGTATGCGTTTTTTCCTGAATATATTCAGGAAAAAACGCATACGCCCTTTTTGGCCAAGTGCATCATTGTGGACGTTCTGCCTCTTTTCCTATGCTTTCAATGCAATTCCAGTCTACCTCCTGAAATCGGTTTCCTGCAATTCTGCCACGCTTCCAAGTCCTCTTGGCAGGCTTACTTCAGTCTATTTTTGGACGATAGCTGTCATTTATAACTCTGCAGGTTTGTGAATTACAGTGCCCCTGAGCTCCTTTCTTCAACTCGCTTTCTTGTGACCTGGCCGCAACACCGCAGGATGGCTTCAGGCCCTAATCTGGTTCCGGCATGGCACGCTGAGCCTTTGTTTAATTCCTCTACCTGGTGGGAAATGAGAGTTAAATTTGCCCGTCCAGACACCTCCAGCTAGTCTCTCATTGGTTCTCGCTATTCCTGTTTATCTTCCGCAGAAATTGCAAACTGGGCCAAACAGGAGGTTAAAGGGACTGACTCTCCAAGTCGGGAGAGTGATAATAAAGCGTCTGGAATGTTGCACCCGAGTACCAGGGGAGGAAAACTGAGACATATTTGAACACGTCTCCCGTTCACATGGTTGATCATACTCTGGGTTCCACATGCATGTTTTAGCTGAAGGAAGAATACCTTAAACCTGGAGAGTTGAGACCCGTGGAATGGGTACCATGCAATATGACTTCAAAGGGTCTTCATTTGCTCACCGAACCTCTCCAATCCTATCACTGCTGCGTTTATGCCCCTGTACACATGCTTGATTCTCTTTCGGAGACATAGCAATCCATAGGTTTTAAGATACTTACTAGTCAGGTACATTCTTAGGCGTTTAATATGCGGTGTTGAGTCCATTTCGTTGAGCAAGGAGTAGCTCTTGTCTATTCCATATTTGACTTAAGGAACTTTATCTGTGCTCATTTCAATCTCTGGTTTTATGCAGCACCCCAACTCACCTTTACCCTTAAGCAAGCATAAGTTGGTTTTCTAAATTTGAGACCCTGTTCTGTTCTGTAATTCAGTTCCTGTGTAGCCACGTTTCCATTCCGTGTATTACTGATATCTTATGATGTTTCTTTTTCTGTGTGAATTACTTCAGTTAGAATCATCATACCTGAATCCACTCATTGTGCTGCTAAGGGTCTGATGACACAGATTTCATTGCTGAGTGATATTGCTTTGTAAGTAAATACCACAACTTCTTTATCCATTTTTCACTTTCTGCGATGTTGAACTTGTACTGTAAACGAGGTTCTTGTAAACAGAGGCGTCCCAAACTTTGGGGTGGCTGTGTCTTTTTGATTTTAATTTCCCTAAGCTGTAGGACCATAAGTGGAAGTGCCCTAGGTTCTGTTGCTTTGTTTTTTAGATGTTTCAGGAAACACCATACACTTCTCCCGAGTGGTTGTTGGCAATTTACATCCCGCCCATCAGCATAACAAGGCTCCCAGTTCTCCATGGCCTGTCCTGCCTTTCTGGATTTTACACTTTTTTCAGATGGCCCTTTTGACCGGGGGGAAGTGAGACTTCATTGTAGTGCAGATTTCCTTTGCAAGTTTGCTTGGTTGGCCAAAATGGGCGTATGCGTTTTTTCCTGAATATATTCAGGAAAAAACGCATACGCCCTTTTTGGCCAAGTGCATCATTGTGGACGTTCTGCCTCTTTTCCTATGCTTTCAATGCAATTCCAGTCTACCTCCTGAAATCGGTTTCCTGCAATTCTGCCCCGCTTTCAAGTCCTCTTGGCAGCCTTACTTCAGTCTATTTTTGGACGATAGCTGTCATTTATAACTCTGCAGGTTTGTGAATTACAGTGCCCCTGAGCTCCTTTCTTCAACTCGCTTTCTTTTGAGCTGGCCGCAGCACCGCAGGATGTCTTCAGGCTCTAATCTGGTTCTGGCACGGCACGCTGAGCGTTTGGTTATTTCCTCTTCCTGGTGGGAAATGAGAGTTAAATTTGCCCATCCAGACACCTCCAGCTAGTTTCTCATTGGTTCTCGCTATTCCTGTTCATCTTCCGCAGAAATTGCAAACTGGGCCAAACAGGAGGTTAAAGGGACTGACTTTCCAAGTGGGGAGAGTGTTAGTAAAGCGTCTGGAATGTTGCACCCGAGTACCAGGGTACGAAAACTGAGACATATTTGAACACGTCTCCCGATCACATGGTTGATCATACTCTGGGTTCCACATGCATGTTTTAGCTGAAGGAAGAATACCTAAAACCTGGGTAGTTGAAACCCGTGGAATGGGTACCATGCAATATGACTTCAAAGGGTCTTCATTTGCTCACCGAACCTCTCCAATCCTATCACTGCTGCGTTTATGCCCCTGTACACATGCTTGATTCTTTTTCGGAGACATAGCAATCCATAGGTTTTAAGATACTTACTAGTCAGGTACATTCTTAGGCGTTTAATATGGGGTGTTGAGTCCATTTCGTTGAGCAAGGAGTAGCTCTTGTCTATTCCATATTTGGCATAAGGAACTTTATCTGTGCTCATTTCAATCTCTGGTTTTATGCAGCACCCCAACTCACCTTTACCCTTAAGCAAGCATAAGTTGGTTTTCTAAATTTGAGACCCTGTTCTGTTCTGTAATTCAGTTCCTGTGTAGCCAAGTTTACATTCCGTGTATTACTGATATCTTATGATGTTTCTTTTTCTGTGTGACTTATTTCAGTTAGAATCATCATACCTGAATCCACTCATTGTGCTGCTAAGGGCCTGATGACACAGATTTCATTGCTGAGTGATATTGCTTTGTAAGTAAATACCACAACTTCTTTCTCCATTTTTCACTTTCTGCGATGTTGAACTTGTACTGTAAACGAGGTTCTTGTAAACACAGCCGTTCCAAACTTTGGGGTGGCTGTGTCTTTTTGATTTTAATTTCCCTAAGCTATAGGACCATAAGTGGAAGTGCCCTAGGTTCTGTTGCTTTGTTTTTTAGATGTTTCAGGAAACACCATACACTTCTCCCGAGTGGTTGTTGACAATTTACATCCCGCCCATCAGCATAACAAGGCTCCCAGTTCTCCATGGCCTGTCCTGCCTTTCTGGATTTTACACTTTTTTCAGATGGCCCTTTTGACCGGGGGGAAGTGAGACTTCATTGTAGTGCAGATTTCCTTTGCAAGCTTGCTTGGTTGGCCAAAAAGGGCGTATGCGTTTTTTCCTGAATATATTCAGGAAAAAACGCATACGCCCTTTTTGGCCAAGTGCATCATTGTGGACGTTCTGCCTCTTTTCCTATGCTTTCAATGCAATTCCAGTCTACCTCCTGAAATCGGTTTCCTGCAATTCTGCCCCGCTTTCAAGTCCTCTTGGCAGCCTTACTTCAGTCTATTTTTGGACGATAGCTGTCATTTATAACTCTGCAGGTTTGTGAATTACAGTGCCCCTTAGCTCCTTTCTTCAACTCGCTTTCTTGTGACCTGGCCGCAACACCGCAGGATGGCTTCAGGCCCTAATCTGGTTCCGGCACGGCATGCTGAGCCTTTGGTTAATTCCTCTTCCTGTTGGGAAATGAGAGTTAAATTTGCCCGTCCAGACACCTCCAGCTAGCCTCTCATTGGTTCTCGCTATTCCTGTTCATCTTCCGCAGAAATTGCAAACTGGGCCAAACAGGAGGTTAAAGGGACTGACTCTCCAAGTCGGGAGAGTGTTAGTAAAGCGTCTGGAATGTTGCACCCGAGTACCAGGGGAGGAAAACTGAGACATATTTGAACACGTCTCCCGTTCACATGGTTGATCATACTCTGGGTTCCACATGCATGTTTTAGCTGAAGGAAGAATACCTTAAACCTTGGTAGTTGAAACCCGTGTAATGGGTACCATGCAATATGACTTCAAAGGGTCTTCATTTGCTCACCGAACCTCTCCAATCCTATCACTGCTGCGTTTATGCCCCTGTACACACGCTTGATTCTCTTTTGGAGACATAGCAATCCATAGGTTTTAAGATACTTACTAGTCAGGTACATTCTTAGGCGTTTAATATGGGGTTTTGAGTCCATTTCGTTGAGCAAGGAGTAGCTCTTGTCTATTCCATATTTGGCTTAAGGAACTTTATCTGTGCTCATTTCAATCTCTGGTTTTATGCAGCACCCCAACTCACCTTTCTCCTTAAGCAAGCATAAGTTGGTTTTCTAAATTTGAGACCCTGTTCTGTTTTGGAATGCAGTTCCTGTGTAGCCAAGTTTACATTCCGTGTATTAGTGATATCTTATGATGTTTCTTTTTCTGTGTGACTTATTTCAGTTAGAATCATCATACCTGAATCCACTCATTATGCTACTACGGGCCTGATGACATAGATTTCATTGCTGAGTGATACTGCATTGTACGTAAGTACCACAAGTTCTTTATCCATTTTACACTTTATGTGATATTGAACTTGTACGGTAAACGGGGTTCTTGTAAACAGAGGCGTCCCAAACTTTGGGGTGGCTGTGTCTTTTTTATTTTAATTTCCCTAAGCTATAGGACCATAAGTGGAAGTGCCCTAGGCTCTGTTGCTTTGTTTTTTAGATGTTTCAGGAAACACCATACACTTCTCCCAAGTGTCTGTTGGCAATTTACATCCCGCCCATCAGCATAACAAGGCTCCCAGTTCTCCATGGCCTGTCCTGCCTTTCTGGATTTTACACTTTTTTCAGATGGCCCTTTTGACCGGGGGGAAGTGAGACTTCATTGTAGTGCAGATTTCCTTTGCAAGCTTGCTTGGTTGGCCAAAAAGGGCGTATGCGTTTTTTCCTGAATATATTCAGGAAAAAACGCATACACCCTTTTTGGCCAAGTGCATCATTGTGGACGTTCTGCCTCTTTTCCTATGCTTTCAATGCAATTCCAGTCTACCTCCTGAAATCGGTTTCCTGCAATTCTGCCCCGCTTTCAAGTCCTCTTGGCAGCCTTACTTCAGTCTATTTTTGGACGATAGCTGTCATTTATAACTCTGCAGGTTTGTGAATTACAGTGCCCCTGAGCTCCTTTCTTCAACTCGCTTTCTTGTGACCTGGCCGCAACACCGCAGGATGGCTTCAGGCCCTAATCTGGTTCCGGTACGGCACGCTGAGCCTTTGGTTATTTCCTCTTCCTGTTGGGAAATGAGAGTTAAATTTGCCCGTCCAGACATCTCCAGCTAGCCTCTCATTGGTTCTCGCTATTCCTGTTCATCTTCCGCAGAAATTGCAAACTGGGCCAAACAGGAGGTTAAAGGCGCTGACTCTCCAAGTGGGGAGAGTGTTAGTAAAGCGTCTGGAATGTTGCACCCGAGTACCAGGGGAGGAAAACTGAGACATATTTGAACACGTCTCCCGATCACATGGTTGATCATACTCTGGGTTCCACATGCATGTTTTAGCTGAAGGAAGAATACCTAAAACATGGGTAGTTGAAACCCGTGGAATGGGCACCATGCAATATGACTTCAAAGGGTCTTCATTTGCTCACCGAACCTCTCCAATCCTATCACTGCTGCGTTTATGCCCCTGTACACACGCTTGATTGTCTTTCGGAGACATAGCAATCCATATGTTTTAAGATACTTACTAGTCAGGTACATTCTTAGGCGTTTAATATGCGGTGTTGAGTCCATTTCGTTGAGCAAGGAGTAGCTCTTGTCTATTCCATATTTGGCTTAAGGACCTTTATCTGTGCTCATTTCAATCTCTGGTTTTATGCAGCACCCCAACTCACCTTTACCCTTAAGCAAGAATAAGTTGGTTTTCTAAATTTGAGACCCTGTTCTGTTCTGTAATTCAGTTCCTGTGTAGCCAAGTTTACATTCCGTGTATTACTGATATCTTATGATGTTTCTTTTTCTGTGTGACTTATTTCAGTTAGAATCATCATACCTGAATCCACTCATTGTGCTGCTAAGGGCCTGATGACACAGATTTCATTGCTGAGTGATATTGCTTTGTAAGTAAATACCACAACTTCTTTATCCATTTTTCACTTTCTGCGATGTTGAACTTGTACTGTAAACGAGGTTCTTGTAAACAGAGCCGTTCCAAACTTTGGGGTGGCTGTGTCTTTTTGATTTTAATTTCCCTAAGCTATAGGACCATAAGTGGAAGTGCCCTAGGTTCTGTTGCTTTGTTTTTTAGATGTTTCAGGAAACACCATACACTTCTCCCGAGTGGTTGTTGGCAATTTACATCCCGCCCATCAGCATAACAAGGCTCCCAGTTCTCCATGGCCTGTCCTGCCTTTCTGGATTTTACACTTTTTTCAGATGGCCCTTTTGACCGGGGGGAAGTGAGACTTCATTGTAGTGCAGATTTCCTTTGCAAGCTTGCTTGGTTGGCCAAAAAGGGCGTATGCGTTTTTTCCTGAATATATTCAGGATAAAACGTATACGCCCTTTTTGGCCAAGTGCGTCATTGTGGACGTTCTGCCTCTTTTCCTATGCTTTCAATGCAATTCCAGTCTACCTCCTGAAATCGGTTTCCTGCAATTCTGCCCCGCTTTCAAGTCCTCTTGGCAGCCTTACTTCAGTCTATTTTTGGACGATAGCTGTCATTTATAACTCTGCAGGTTTGTGAATTACAGTGCCCCTGAGCTCCTTTCTTCAACTCGCTTTCTTGTGACCTGGCCGCAACACCGCAGGATGGCTTCAGGCCCTAATCTGGTTCCGGTACGGCACGCTGAGCCTTTGGTTATTTCCTCTTCCTGTTGGGAAATGAGAGTTAAATTTGCCCGTCCAGACATCTCCAGCTAGCCTCTCATTGGTTCTCGCTATTCCTGTTCATCTTCCGCAGAAATTGCAAACTGGGCCAAACAGGAGGTTAAAGGCGCTGACTCTCCAAGTGGGGAGAGTGTTAGTAAAGCGTCTGGAATGTTGCACCCAAGTACCAGGGTACGAAAACTGAGACATATTTGAACACGTCTCCCGATCACATGGTTGATCATACTCTGGGTTCCACATGCATGTTTTAGCTGAAGGAAGAATACCTTAAACCTGGGTAGTTGAAACCCGTGGAATGGGTACCATGCAATATGACTTCAAAGGGTCTTCATTTGCTCACCGAACCTCTCCAAACCTATCACTGCTGCGTTTATGCCCCTGTACACATGCTTGATTCCCCTTCGGAGACATAGCAATCCATAGGTTTTAAGATACTTACTAGTCAGGTACATTCTTAGGCGTTTAATATGCGGTGTTGAGTCCATTTCGTTGAGCAAGGAGTAGCTCTTGTCTATTCCATATTTGGCTTAAGGAACTTTATCTGTGCTCATTTCAATCTCTGGTTTTATGCAGCACCCCAACTCACCTTTACCCTTAAGCAAGCATAAGTTGGTTTTCTAAATTTGAGACCCTGTTCTGTTCTGTAATTCAGTTCCTGTGTAGCCAAGTTTCCATTCCGTGTATTATTGATATCTTATGATGTTTCCTTTTCTGTGTCACTTATTTCAGTTAGAATCATCATACCTGAATCCACTCATTGTGCTGCTACGGGCCTGATGACATAGATTTCATTGCTGAGTGATATTGCTTTCTAAGTGAATACCACAACTTCTTTATCAATTTTTCACTTTCTGCGATGTTGAACTTGTACTGTAAACGAGGTTCTTGTAAACAGAGCCGTTCCAAACTTTGGGGTGGCTGTGTCTTTTTGATTTTAATTTCCCTAAGCTATAGGACCATAAGTGGAAGTGCCCTAGGCTCTGTTGCTTTGTTTTTTAGATGTCTCAGGAAACACCATACACTTCTCCCTAGTGTCTGTTGGCAATTTACATCCCGCCCATCAGCATAACAAGGCTCCCAGTTCTCAATGGCCTGTTGCCTTTCTGGATTTTACACTTTTTTCAGATGGCCCTTTTGACCGGGGGGAAGTGAGACTTCATTGTAGTGCAGATTTCCTTTGCAAGCTTGCTTGGTTGGCCAAAAAGGGCGTATGCGTTTTTTCCTGAATATATTCAGGAAAAAACGCATACGCCCTTTTTGGCCAAGTGCATCATTGTGGACGTTCTGCCTCTTTTCCTATGCTTTCAATGCAATTCCAGTCTACCTCCTGAAATCGGTTTCCTGCAATTCTGCCCCGCTTTCAAGTCCTCTTGGCAGCCTTACTTCAGTCTATTTTTGGACGATAGCTGTCATTTATAACTCTGCAGGTTTGTGAATTACAGTGCCCCTGAGCTCCTTTCTTCAACTCGCTTTCTTGTGACCTGGCCGCAACACCGCAGGATGGCTTCAGGCCCTAATCTGGTTCCGGCCCGGCATGCTGAGCCTTTGGTTAATTCCTCTTCCTGGTGCGAAATGAGAGTTAAATTTGCCCGTCCAGACACCTCCAGCTAGCCTCTCATTGGTTCTCGCTATTCCTGTTCATCTTCCGCAGAAATTGCAAACTGGGCCAAACAGGAGGTTAAAGGGACTGACTCTCCAAGTCGGGAGAGTGTTAGTAAAGCGTCTGGAATGTTGCACCCGAGTACCAGGGGAGGAAAACTGAGACATATTTGAACACGTCTCCCGTTCACATGGTTGATCATACTCTGGGTTCCACATGCATGTTTTAGCTGAAGGAAGAATACCTTAAACCTTGGTAGTTGAAACCCGTGTAATGGGTACCATGCAATATGACTTCAAAGGGTCTTCATTTGCTCACCGAACCTCTCCAATCCTATCACTGCTGCGTTTATGCCCCTGTACACACGCTTGATTCTCTTTTGGAGACATAGCAATCCATAGGTTTTAAGATACTTACTAGTCAGGTACATTCTTAGGCGTTTAATATGGGGTTTTGAGTCCATTTCGTTGAGCAAGGAGTAGCTCTTGTCTATTCCATATTTGGCTTAAGGAACTTTATCTGTGCTCATTTCAATCTCTGGTTTTATGCAGCACCCCAACTCACCTTTCTCCTTAAGCAAGCATAAGTTGGTTTTCTAAATTTGAGACCCTGTTCTGTTTTGGAATGCAGTTCCTGTGTAGCCAAGTTTACATTCCGTGTATTAGTGATATCTTATGATGTTTCTTTTTCTGTGTGACTTATTTCAGTTAGAATCATCATACCTGAATCCACTCATTATGCTACTACGGGCCTGATGACATAGATTTCATTGCTGAGTGATACTGCATTGTACGTAAGTACCACAAGTTCTTTATCCATTTTACACTTTATGTGATATTGAACTTGTACGGTAAACGGGGTTCTTGTAAACAGAGGCGTCCCAAACTTTGGGGTGGCTGTGTCTTTTTTATTTTAATTTCCCTAAGCTATAGGACCATAAGTGGAAGTGCCCTAGGCTCTGTTGCTTTGTTTTTTAGATGTTTCAGGAAACACCATACACTTCTCCCAAGTGTCTGTTGGCAATTTACATCCCGCCCATCAGCATAACAAGGCTCCCAGTTCTCCATGGCCTGTCCTGCCTTTCTGGATTTTACACTTTTTTCAGATGGCCCTTTTGACCGGGGGGAAGTGAGACTTCATTGTAGTGCAGATTTCCTTTGCAAGCTTGCTTGGTTGGCCAAAAAGGGCGTATGCGTTTTTTCCTGAATATATTCAGGAAAAAACGCATACACCCTTTTTGGCCAAGTGCATCATTGTGGACGTTCTGCCTCTTTTCCTATGCTTTCAATGCAATTCCAGTCTACCTCCTGAAATCGGTTTCCTGCAATTCTGCCCCGCTTTCAAGTCCTCTTGGCAGCCTTACTTCAGTCTATTTTTGGACGATAGCTGTCATTTATAACTCTGCAGGTTTGTGAATTACAGTGCCCCTGAGCTCCTTTCTTCAACTCGCTTTCTTGTGACCTGGCCGCAACACCGCAGGATGGCTTCAGGCCCTAATCTGGTTCCGGTACGGCACGCTGAGCCTTTGGTTATTTCCTCTTCCTGTTGGGAAATGAGAGTTAAATTTGCCCGTCCAGACATCTCCAGCTAGCCTCTCATTGGTTCTCGCTATTCCTGTTCATCTTCCGCAGAAATTGCAAACTGGGCCAAACAGGAGGTTAAAGGCGCTGACTCTCCAAGTGGGGAGAGTGTTAGTAAAGCGTCTGGAATGTTGCACCCGAGTACCAGGGGAGGAAAACTGAGACATATTTGAACACGTCTCCCGATCACATGGTTGATCATACTCTGGGTTCCACATGCATGTTTTAGCTGAAGGAAGAATACCTAAAACATGGGTAGTTGAAACCCGTGGAATGGGCACCATGCAATATGACTTCAAAGGGTCTTCATTTGCTCACCGAACATCTCCAATCCTATCACTGCTGCGTTTATGCCCCTGTACACACGCTTGATTCTCTTTCGGAGACATAGCAATCCATATGTTTTAAGATACTTACTAGTCAGGTACATTCTTAGGCGTTTAATATGCGGTGTTGAGTCCATTTCGTTGAGCAAGGAGTAGCTCTTGTCTATTCCATATTTGGCTTAAGGACCTTTATCTGTGCTCATTTCAATCTCTGGTTTTATGCAGCACCCCAACTCACCTTTACCCTTAAGCAAGAATAAGTTGGTTTTCTAAATTTGAGACCCTGTTCTGTTCTGTAATTCAGTTCCTGTGTAGCCAAGTTTACATTCCGTGTATTACTGATATCTTATGATGTTTCTTTTTCTGTGTGACTTATTTCAGTTAGAATCATCATACCTGAATCCACTCATTGTGCTGCTAAGGGCCTGATGACACAGATTTCCTTGCTGAGTGATATTGCTTTGTAAGTAAATACCACAACTTCTTTATCCATTTTTCACTTTCTGCGATGTTGAACTTGTACTGTAAACGAGGTTCTTGTAAACAGAGCCGTTCCAAACTTTGGGGTGGCTGTGTCTTTTTGATTTTAATTTCCCTAAGCTATAGGACCATAAGTGGAAGTGCCCTAGGTTCTGTTGCTTTGTTTTTTAGATGTTTCAGGAAACACCATACACTTCTCCCGAGTGGTTGTTGGCAATTTACATCCCGCCCATCAGCATAACAAGGCTCCCAGTTCTCCATGGCCTGTCCTGCCTTTCTGGATTTTACACTTTTTTCAGATGGCCCTTTTGACCGGGGGGAAGTGAGACTTCATTGTAGTGCAGATTTCCTTTGCAAGCTTGCTTGGTTGGCCAAAAAGGGCGTATGCGTTTTTTCCTGAATATATTCAGGATAAAACGTATACGCCCTTTTTGGCCAAGTGCATCATTGTGGACGTTCTGCCTCTTTTCCTATGCTTTCAATGCAATTCCAGTCTACCTCCTGAAATCGGTTTCCTGCAATTCTGCCCCGCTTTCAAGTCCTCTTGGCAGCCTTACTTCAGTCTATTTTTGGACGATAGCTGTCATTTATAACTCTGCAGGTTTGTGAATTACAGTGCCCCTGAGCTCCTTTCTTCAACTCGCTTTCTTGTGACCTGGCCGCAACACCGCAGGATGGCTTCAGGCCCTAATCTGGTTCCGGTACGGCACGCTGAGCCTTTGGTTATTTCCTCTTCCTGGTGGGAAATGAGAGTTAAATTTGCCCGTCCAGACATCTCCAGCTAGCCTCTCATTGGTTCTCGCTATTCCTGTTCATCTTCCGCAGAAATTGCAAACTGGGCCAAACAGGAGGTTAAAGGCGCTGACTCTCCAAGTCGGGAGAGTGTTAGTAAAGCGTCTGGAATGTTGCACCCGAGTACCAGGGGAGGAAAACTGAGACATATTTGAACACGTCTCCCGATCACATGGTTGATCATACTCTGGGTTCGACATGCATGTTTTAGCTGAAGGAAGAATACCTAAAACCTGGGTAGTTGAAACCCGTGGAATGGGCACCATGCAATATGACTTCAAAGGGTCTTCATTTGCTCACCGAACCTCTCCAATCCTATCACTGCTGCGTTTATGCCCCTGTACACATGCTTGATTCTCTTTCGGAGACATAGCAATCCATAGGTTTTAAGATACTTACTAGTCAGGTACATTCTTAGGCGTTTAATATGCGGTGTTGAGTCCATTTCGTTGAGCAAGGAGTAGCTCTTGTCTATTCCATATTTGGCTTAAGGAACTTTATCTGTGCTCATTTCAATCTCTGGTTTTATGCAGCAAACCAACTCACCTTTCCCCTTAAGCAAGCATAAGTTGGTTTTCTAAATTTGAGACCCTGTTCTGTTTTGGAATGCAGTTCCTGTGTAGCCAAGTTTACATTCCGTGTATTAGTGATATCTTATGATGTTTCTTTTTCTGTGTGACTTATTTCAGTTAGAATCATCGTACCTGAATCCACTCATTATGCTGCTACGGGCCTGATGACATAGATTTCATTGATGAGTGATACTGCATTGTATGTAAGTACCACAAGTTCTTTATCCATTTTTCACTTTCTGTGATATTGAACTTGTACGGTAAACGAGGTTTTTGTAAACGGAGGCGTCCCAAACTTTGGGGTGGCTGTGTCTTTTTGATTTTAATTTCCCTAAGCTATAGGACCATAAGTGGAAGTGCCCTAGGCTCTGTTGCTTTGTTTTTTAGATGTTTCAGGAAACACCATACACTTCTCCCGAGTGTCTGTTGGCAATTTACATCCCGCCCATCAGCATAACAAGGCTCCCAGTTCTCCATGGCCTGTCCTGCCTTTCTGGATTTTACACTTTTTTCAGATGGCCCTTTTGACCGGGGGGAAGTGAGACTTCATTGTAGTGCAGATTTCCTTTGCAAGCTTGCTTGGTTGGCCAAAAAGGGCGTATGCGTTTTTTCCTGAATATATTCAGGAAAAAACGCATACGCCCTTTTTGGCCAAGTGCATCATTGTGGACGTTCTGCCTCTTTTCCTATGCTTTCAATGCAATTCCAGTCTACCTCCTGAAATCGGTTTCCTGCAATTCTGCCCCGCTTTCAAGTCCTCTTGGCAGCCTTACTTCAGTCTATTTTTGGACGATTGCTGTCATTTATAACTCTGCAGGTTTGTGAATTACAGTGCCCCTGAGCTCCTTTCTTCAACTTGCTTTCTTGTGACCTGGCCGCAACACCGCAGGATGGCTTCAGGCCCTAATCTGCTTCCGGCACGGCACTCTGAGCCTTTGGTTATTTCCTCTTCCTGGTGGGAAATGAGAGTTAAATTTGCCCGTCCAGACACCTCCAGCTAGCCTCTCATTGGTTCTCGCTATTCCTGTTCATCTTCCGCAGAAATTGCAAACTGGGCCAAACAGGAGGTTAAAGGGACTGACTCTCCAAGTGGGGAGAGTGTTAGTAAAGCATCTGGAATGTTGCACCCGAGTACCAGGGGAGGAAAACTGAGACATATTTGAACACGTCTCCCGATCACATGGTTGATCATACTCTGGGTTCCACATGCATATTTTAGCTGAAGGAAGAATACCTAAAACCTGGGTAGTTGAAACCCGTGGAATGGGTACCATGCAATATGACTTCAAAGGGTCTTCATTTGCTCACCGAACCTCTCCAATCCTATCACTGCTGCGTTTATGCCCCTGTACACATGCTTGATTCTCTTTCGGAGACATAGCAATCCATAGGTTTTAAGATACTTACTAGTCAGGTACATTCTTAGGCGTTTAATATGCGGTGTTGAGTCCATTTCGTTGAGCAGGGAGTAGCTCTTGTCTATTCCATATTTGGCTTAAGGAACTTTATCTGTGCTCATTTCAATCTCTGGTTTTATGCAGCACCCCAACTCACCTTTCCCCTTAAGCAAGCATAAGTTGGTTTTCTAAATTTGAGACCCTGTTCAGTTTTGGAATGCAGTTCCTGTGTAGCCAAGTTTACATTCCGTGTATTAGTGATATCTTATGATGTTTCTTTTTCTGTGTGACTTATTTCAGTTAGAATCATCGTACCTGAATCCACTCATTATGCTGCTATGGGCCTGATGACATAGATTTCATTGCTGAGTGATACTGCATTGTATGTAAGTACCACAAGTTCTTTATCCATTTTTCACTTTCTGTGATATTGAACTTGTACGGTAAACGAGGTTCTTGTAAACGGAGGCGTCCCAAACTTTGGGGTGGCTGTGTCTTTTTGATTTTAATTTCCCTAAGCTATAGGACCATAAGTGGAAGTGCCCTAGGCTCTGTTGCTTTGTTTTTTAGATGTTTCAGGAAACACCATACACTTCTCCCGAGTGTCTGTTGGCAATTTACATCCCGCCCATCAGCATAACAAGGCTGCCAGTTCTCCATGGCCTGTCCTGCCTTTCTGGATTTTACACTTTTTTCAGATGGCCCTTTTGACCGGGGGGAAGTGACACTTCATTGTAGTGCAGATTTCCTTTGCAAGCTTGCTTGGTTGGCCAAAAAGGGCGTATGCGTTTTTTCCTGAATATATTCAGGAAAAAACGCATACGCCCTTTTTGGCCAAGTGCATCATTGTGGACGTTCTGCCTCTTTTCCTATGCTTTCAATGCAATTCCAGTCTACCTCCTGAAATCAGTTTCCTGCAATTCTGCCCCGCTTTCAAGTCCTCTTGGCAGCCTTACTTCAGTCTATTTTTGGACGATAGCTGTCATTTATAACTCTGCAGGTTTGTGAATTACAGTGCCCCTGAGCTCCTTTCTTCAACTCGCTTTCTTTTGACCTGGCCGCAACACCGCAGGATGGCTTCAGGCCCTAATCTGGTTCCGGTACGGCACGCTGAGCCTTTGGTTATTTCCTCTTCCTGGTGGGAAATGAGAGTTAAATTTGCCCGTCCAGACACCTCCAGCTAGCCTCTCATTGGTTCTCGCTATTCCTGTTCATCTTCCGCAGAAATTGCAAACTGGGCCAAACAGGAGGTTAAAGGCGCTGACTCTCCAAGTGGGGAGAGTGTTAGTAAAGCGTCTGGAATGTTGCACCCGAGTACCAGGGGAGGAAAACTGAGACATATTTGAACACGTCTCCCGTTCACATGGTTGATCATACTTGGGTTCCACATGCATGTTTTAGCTGAAGGAAGAATACCTTAAACCTGGAGAGTTGAGACCCGTGTAATGGGTACCATGCAATATGACTTCAAAGGGTCTTCATTTGCTCACCGAACCTCTCCAATCCTATCACTGCTGCGTTTATGCCCCTGTACACATGCTTGATTCTCTTTTGGAGACATAGCAATCCATAGGTTTTACGATACTTACTAGTAAGGTACATTCTTAGGCGTTTAATATGGGGTTTTGAGTCCATTTCATTGAGCAAGGAGTAGCTCTTGTCTATTCCATATTTGACTTAAGGAACTTTATCTGTGCTCATTTCAATCTCTGGTTTTATGCAGCACCCCAACTCACCTTTACCCTTAAGCAAGCATAAGTTGGTTTTCTAAATTTGAGACCCTGTTCTGTTCTGTAATTCAGTTCCTGTGTAGCCAAGTTTACATTCCGTGTATTAGTGATATCTTATGATGTTTCTTTTTCTGTGTGACTTATTTCAGTTAGAATCATCGTACCTGAATGTACTCATTATGCTGCTACGGGCCTGATGACATAGATTTCATTGCTGAGTGATACTGCATTGTACGTACGTACCTCAAGTTCTTTATCCATTTTTCACTTTCTGCGATGTTGAACTTGTACTGTAAACGAGGTTCTTGTAAACAGAGCCGTTCCAAACTTTGGGGTGGCTGTGTCTTTTTGATTTTAATTTCCCTAAGCTATAGGACCATAAGTGGAAGTGCCCTAGGCTCTGTTGCTTTGTTTTTTAGATGTTTCAGGAAACACCATACACTTCTCCCAAGTGTCTGTTGGCAATTTACATCCCGCCCATCAGCATAACAAGGCTCCCAGTTCTCAATGGCCTGTTGCCTTTCTGGATTTTACACTTTTTTCAGATGGCCCTTTTGACCGGGGGGAAGTGAGACTTCATTGTAGTGCAGATTTCCTTTGCAAGCTTGCTTGGTTGGCCAAAAAGGGCGTATGCGTTTTTTCCTGAATATATTCAGGAAAAAACGCATACGCCCTTTTTGGCCAAGTGCATCATTGTGGACGTTCTGCCTCTTTTCCTATGCTTTCAATGCAATTCCAGTCTACCTCCTGAAATCGGTTTCCTGCAATTCTGCCCCGCTTTCAAGTCCTCTTGGCAGCCTTACTTCAGTCTATTTTTGGACGATAGCTGTCATTTATAACTCTGCAGATTTGTGAATTACAGTGCCCCTGAGCTCCTTTCTTCAACTCGCTTTCTTGTGACCTGGCCGCACCACCGCAGGATGGCTTCAGGCCCTAATCTGGTTCCGGTACGGCACGCTGAGCCTTTGGTTATTTCCTCTTCCTGTTGGGAAATGAGAGTTAAATTTGCCCGTCCAGACATCTCCAGCTAGCCTCTCATTGGTTCTTGCTATTCCTGTTCATCTTCCGCAGAAATTGCAAACTGGGCCAAACAGGAGGTTAAAGGCGCTGACTCTCCAAGTGGGGAGAGTGTTAGTAAAGCGTCTGGAATGTTGCACCCGAGTACCAGGGGAGGAAAACTGAGACATATTTGAACACGTCTCCCGATCACATGGTTGATCATACTCTGGGTTCGACATGCATGTTTTAGCTGAAGGAAGAATACCTAAAACCTGGGTAGTTGAAACCCGTGGAATGGGCACCATGCAATATGACTTCAAAGGGTCTTCATTTGCTCACCGAACCTCTCCAATCCTATCACTGCTGCGTTTATGCCCCTGTACACATGCTTGATTCTCTTTCGGAGACATAGCAATCCATAGGTTTTAAGATACTTACTAGTCAGGTACATTCTTAGGCGTTTAATATGCGGTGTTGAGTCCATTTCGTTGAGCAAGGAGTAGCTCTTGTCTATTCCATATTTGGCTTAAGGAACTTTATCTGTGCTCATTTCAATCTCTGGTTTTATGCAGCAACCCAACTCACCTTTCCCCTTAAGCAAGCATAAGTTGGTTTTCTAAATTTGAGACCCTGTTCTGTTTTGGAATGCAGTTCCTGTGTAGCCAAGTTTACATTCCGTGTATTAGTGATATCTTATGATGTTTCTTTTTCTGTGTGACTTATTTCAGTTAGAATCATCGTACCTGAATCCACTCATTATTCTGCTACGGGCCTGATGACATAGATTTCATTGCTGAGTGATACTGCATTGTACGTAAGTACCACAAGGTCTTTATCCATTTTTCACTTTTTGTGATATTGAACTTGTACGGTAAACGAGGTTCTTGTAAACGGAGGCGTCCCAAACTTTGGGGTGGCTGTGTCTTTTTGATTTTAATTTCCCTAAGCTATAGGACCATAAGTGGAAGTGCCCTAGGCTCTGTTGCTTTGTTTTTTAGATGTTTCAGGAAACACCATACACTTCTCCGGAGTGGTTGTTGGCAATTTACATCCCGCCCATCAGCATAACAAGGCTCCCAGTTCTCCATGGCCTGTCCTGCCTTTCTGGATTTTACACTTTTTTCAGATGGCCCTTTTGACCGGGGGGAAGTGACACTTCATTGTAGTGCAGATTTCCTTTGCAAGCTTGCTTGGTTGGCCAAAAAGGGCGTATGCGTTTTTTCCTGAATATATTCAGGAAAAAACGCATACGCCCTTTTTGGCCAAGTGCATCATTGTGGACGTTCTGCCTCTTTTCCTATGCTTTCAATGCAATTCCAGTCTACCTCCTGAAATCGGTTTCCTGCAATTCTGCCCCGCTTTCAAGTCCTCTTGGCAGCCTTACTTCAGTCTATTTTTGGACGATAGCTGTCATTTATAACTCTGCAGGTTTGTGAATTACAGTGCCCCTGAGCTCCTTTCTTCAACTTGCTTTCTTGTGACCTGGCCGCAACACCGCAGGATGGCTTCAGGCCCTAATCTGGTTCCGGCACGGCACGCTGAGCCTTTGGTTATTTCCTCTTCCTGGTGGGAAATGAGAGTTAAATTTGCCCGTCCAGACACCTCCAGCTAGCCTCTCATTGGTTCTCGCTATTCCTGTTCATCTTCCGCAGAAATTGCAAACTGGGCCAAACAGGAGGTTAAAGGGACTGACTCTCCAAGTGGGGAGAGTGTTAGTAAAGCGTCTGGAATGTTGCACCCGAGTACCAGGGGAGGAAAACTGAGACATATTTGAACACGTCTCCCGATCACATGGTTGATCATACTCTGGGTTCCACATGCATATTTTAGCTGAAGGAAGAATACCTAAAACCTTGGTAGTTGAAACCCGTGGAATGGGTACCATGCAATATGACTTCAAAGGGTCTTCATTTGCTCACCGAACCTCTCCAATCCTATCACTGCTGCGTTTATGCCCCTGTACACATGCTTGATTCTCTTTCGGAGACATAGCAATCCATAGGTTTTAAGATACTTACTAGTCAGGTACATTCTTAGGCGTTTAATATGCGGTGTTGAGTCCATTTCGTTGAGCAAGGAGTAGCTCTTGTCTATTCCATATTTGGCATAAGGAACTTTATCTGTGCTCATTTCAATCTCTGGTTTTATGCAGCACCCCAACTCACCTTTCCCCTTAAGCAAGCATAAGTGGTTTTCTAAATTTGAGACCCAGTTCAGTTTTGGAATGCAGTTCCTGTGTAGCCAAGTTTACATTCCGTGTATTAGTGATATCTTATGATGTTTCTTTTTCTGTGTGACTTACTTCAGTTAGAATCATCGTACCTGAATCCACTCATTATGCTGCTATGGGCCTGATGACATAGATTTCATTGCTGAGTGATACTGCATTGTATGTAAGTACCACAAGTTCTTTATCCATTTTTCACTTTCTGTGATATTGAACTTGTACGGTAAACGAGGTTTTTGTAAACGGAGGCGTCCCAAACTTTGGGGTGGCTGTGTCTTTTTGATTTTAATTTCCCTAAGCTATAGGACCATAAGTGGAAGTACCCTAGGCTCTGTTGCTTTGTTTTTTAGATGTTTCAGGAAACACCATACACTTCTCCCACGTGTCTGTTGGCAATTTACATCCCGCCCATCAGCATAACAAGGCTCCCAGTTCTCAATGGCCTGTTGCCTTTCTGGATTTTACACTTTTTTCAGATGGCCCTTTTGACCGAGGGGAAGTGAGACTTCATTGTAGTGCAGATTTCCTTTGCAAGCTTGCTTGGTTGGCCAAAAAGGGCGTATGCGTTTTTTCCTGAATATATTCAGGAAAAAACGCATACGCCCTTTTTGGCCAAGTGCATCATTGTGGACGTTCTGCCTCTTTTCCTATGCTTTCAATGCAATTCCAGTCTACCTCCTGAAATCGGTTTCCTGCAATTCTGCCACGCTTCCAAGTCCTCTTGGCAGGCTTACTTCAGTCTATTTTTGGACGATAGCTGTCATTTATAACTCTGCAGGTTTGTGAATTACAGTGCCCCTGAGCTCCTTTCTTCAACTCGCTTTCTTGTGACCTGGCCGCAACACCGCAGGATGGCTTCAGGCCCTAATCTGGTTCCGGCATGGCACGCTGAGCCTTTGTTTAATTCCTCTACCTGGTGGGAAATGAGAGTTAAATTTGCCCGTCCAGACACCTCCAGCTAGTCTCTCATTGGTTCTCGCTATTCCTGTTTATCTTCCGCAGAAATTGCAAACTGGGCCAAACAGGAGGTTAAAGGGACTGACTCTCCAAGTCGGGAGAGTGATAATAAAGCGTCTGGAATGTTGCACCCGAGTACCAGGGGAGGAAAACTGAGACATATTTGAACACGTCTCCCGTTCACATGGTTGATCATACTCTGGGTTCCACATGCATGTTTTAGCTGAAGGAAGAATACCTTAAACCTGGAGAGTTGAGACCCGTGGAATGGGTACCATGCAATATGACTTCAAAGGGTCTTCATTTGCTCACCGAACCTCTCCAATCCTATCACTGCTGTGTTTATGCCCCTGTACACATGCTTGATTCTCTTTCGGAGACATAGCAATCCATAGGTTTTAAGATACTTACTAGTCAGGTACATTCTTAGGCGTTTAATATGCGGTGTTGAGTCCATTTCGTTGAGCAAGGAGTAGCTCTTGTCTATTCCATATTTGACTTAAGGAACTTTATCTGTGCTCATTTCAATCTCTGGTTTTATGCAGCACCCCAACTCACCTTTACCCTTAAGCAAGCATAAGTTGGTTTTCTAAATTTGAGACCCTGTTCTGTTCTGTAATTCAGTTCCTGTGTAGCCACGTTTCCATTCCGTGTATTACTGATATCTTATGATGTTTCTTTTTCTGTGTGAATTACTTCAGTTAGAATCATCATACCTGAATCCACTCATTGTGCTGCTAAGGGTCTGATGACACAGATTTCATTGCTGAGTGATATTGCTTTGTAAGTAAATACCACAACTTCTTTATCCATTTTTCACTTTCTGCGATGTTGAACTTGTACTGTAAACGAGGTTCTTGTAAACAGAGGCGTCCCAAACTTTGGGGTGGCTGTGTCTTTTTGATTTTAATTTCCCTAAGCTGTAGGACCATAAGTGGAAGTGCCCTAGGTTCTGTTGCTTTGTTTTTTAGATGTTTCAGGAAACACCATACACTTCTCCCGAGTGGTTGTTGGCAATTTACATCCCGCCCATCAGCATAACAAGGCTCCCAGTTCTCCATGGCCTGTCCTGCCTTTCTGGATTTTACACTTTTTTCAGATGGCCCTTTTGACCGGGGGGAAGTGACACTTCATTGTAGTGCAGATTTCCTTTGCAAGCTTGCTTGGTTGGCCAAAAAGGGCGTATGCGTTTTTTCCTGAATATATTCAGGAAAAAACGCATACGCCCTTTTTGGCCAAGTGCATCATTGTGGACGTTCTGCCTCTTTTCCTATGCTTTCAATGCAATTCCAGTCTACCTCCTGAAATCGGTTTCCTGCAATTCTGCCCCGCTTTCAAGTCCTCTTGGCAGCCTTACTTCAGTCTATTTTTGGACGATAGCTGTCATTTATAACTCTGCAGGTTTGTGAATTACAGTGCCCCTGAGCTCCTTTCTTCAACTTGCTTTCTTGTGACCTGGCCGCAACACCGCAGGATGGCTTCAGGCCCTAATCTGGTTCCGGCACGGCACGCTGAGCCTTTGGTTATTTCCTCTTCCTGGTGGGAAATGAGAGTTAAATTTGCCCGTCCAGACACCTCCAGCTAGCCTCTCATTGGTTCTCGCTATTCCTGTTCATCTTCCGCAGAAATTGCAAACTGGGCCAAACAGGAGGTTAAAGGCGCTGACTCTCCAAGTGGGGAGAGTGTTAGTAAAGCGTCTGGAATGTTGCACCCGAGTACCAGGGGAGGAAAACTGAGACATATTTGAACACGTCTCCCGATCACATGGTTGATCATACTCTGGGTTCGACATGCATGTTTTAGCTGAAGGAAGAATACCTAAAACCTGGGTAGTTGAAACCCGTGGAATGGGCACCATGCAATATGACTTCAAAGGGTCTTCATTTGCTCACCGAACCTCTCCAATCCTATCACTGCTGCGTTTATGCCCCTGTACACATGCTTGATTCTCTTTCGGAGACATAGCAATCCATAGGTTTTAAGATACTTACTAGTCAGGTACATTCTTAGGCGTTTAATATGCGGTGTTGAGTCCATTTCGTTGAGCAAGGAGTAGCTCTTGTCTATTCCATATTTGGCTTAAGGAACTTTATCTGTGCTCATTTCAATCTCTGGTTTTATGCAGCAACCCAACTCACCTTTCCCCTTAAGCAAGCATAAGTTGGTTTTCTAAATTTGAGACCCTGTTCTGTTTTGGAATGCAGTTCCTGTGTAGCCAAGTTTACATTCCGTGTATTAGTGATATCTTATGATGTTTCTTTTTCTGTGTGACTTATTTCAGTTAGAATCATCGTACCTGAATCCACTCATTATTCTGCTACGGGCCTGATGACATAGATTTCATTGCTGAGTGATACTGCATTGTACGTAAGTACCACAAGTTCTTTATCCATTTTTCACTTTTTGTGATATTGAACTTGTACGGTAAACGAGGTTCTTGTAAACGGAGGCGTCCCAAACTTTGGGGTGGCTGTGTCTTTTTGATTTTAATTTCCCTAAGCTATAGGACCATAAGTGGAAGTGCCCTAGGCTCTGTTGCTTTGTTTTTTAGATGTTTCAGGAAACACCATACACTTCTCCGGAGTGGTTGTTGGCAATTTACATCCCGCCCATCAGCATAACAAGGCTCCCAGTTCTCCATGGCCTGTCCTGCCTTTCTGGATTTTACACTTTTTTCAGATGGCCCTTTTGACCGGGGGGAAGTGACACTTCATTGTAGTGCAGATTTCCTTTGCAAGCTTGCTTGGTTGGCCAAAAAGGGCGTATGCGTTTTTTCCTGAATATATTCAGGAAAAAACGCATACGCCCTTTTTGGCCAAGTGCATCATTGTGGACGTTCTGCCTCTTTTCCTATGCTTTCAATGCAATTCCAGTCTACCTCCTGAAATCGGTTTCCTGCAATTCTGCCCCGCTTTCAAGTCCTCTTGGCAGCCTTACTTCAGTCTATTTTTGGACGATAGCTGTCATTTATAACTCTGCAGGTTTGTGAATTACAGTGCCCCTGAGCTCCTTTCTTCAACTTGCTTTCTTGTGACCTGGCCGCAACACCGCAGGATGGCTTCAGGCCCTAATCTGGTTCCGGCACGGCACGCTGAGCCTTTGGTTATTTCCTCTTCCTGGTGGGAAATGAGAGTTAAATTTGCCCGTCCAGACACCTCCAGCTAGCCTCTCATTGGTTCTCGCTATTCCTGTTCATCTTCCGCAGAAATTGCAAACTGGGCCAAACAGGAGGTTAAAGGGACTGACTCTCCAAGTGGGGAGAGTGTTAGTAAAGCGTCTGGAATGTTGCACCCGAGTACCAGGGGAGGAAAACTGAGACATATTTGAACACGTCTCCCGATCACATGGTTGATCATACTCTGGGTTCCACATGCATATTTTAGCTGAAGGAAGAATACCTAAAACCTTGGTAGTTGAAACCCGTGGAATGGGTACCATGCAATATGACTTCAAAGGGTCTTCATTTGCTCACCGAACCTCTCCAATCCTATCACTGCTGCGTTTATGCCCCTGTACACATGCTTGATTCTCTTTCGGAGACATAGCAATCCATAGGTTTTAAGATACTTACTAGTCAGGTACATTCTTAGGCGTTTAATATGCGGTGTTGAGTCCATTTCGTTGAGCAAGGAGTAGCTCTTGTCTATTCCATATTTGGCATAAGGAACTTTATCTGTGCTCATTTCAATCTCTGGTTTTATGCAGCACCCCAACTCACCTTTCCCCTTAAGCAAGCATAAGTTGGTTTTCTAAATTTGAGACCCAGTTCAGTTTTGGAATGCAGTTCCTGTGTAGCCAAGTTTACATTCCGTGTATTAGTGATATCTTATGATGTTTCTTTTTCTGTGTGACTTACTTCAGTTAGAATCATCGTACCTGAATCCACTCATTATGCTGCTATGGGCCTGATGACATAGATTTCATTGCTGAGTGATACTGCATTGTATGTAAGTACCACAAGTTCTTTATCCATTTTTCACTTTCTGTGATATTGAACTTGTACGGTAAACGAGGTTTTTGTAAACGGAGGCGTCCCAAACTTTGGGGTGGCTGTGTCTTTTTGATTTTAATTTCCCTAAGCTATAGGACCATAAGTGGAAGTACCCTAGGCTCTGTTGCTTTGTTTTTTAGATGTTTCAGGAAACACCATACACTTCTCCCACGTGTCTGTTGGCAATTTACATCCCGCCCATCAGCATAACAAGGCTCCCAGTTCTCAATGGCCTGTTGCCTTTCTGGATTTTACACTTTTTTCAGATGGCCCTTTTGACCGAGGGGAAGTGAGACTTCATTGTAGTGCAGATTTCCTTTGCAAGCTTGCTTGGTTGGCCAAAAAGGGCGTATGCGTTTTTTCCTGAATATATTCAGGAAAAAACGCATACGCCCTTTTTGGCCAAGTGCATCATTGTGGACGTTCTGCCTCTTTTCCTATGCTTTCAATGCAATTCCAGTCTACCTCCTGAAATCGGTTTCCTGCAATTCTGCCACGCTTCCAAGTCCTCTTGGCAGGCTTACTTCAGTCTATTTTTGGACGATAGCTGTCATTTATAACTCTGCAGGTTTGTGAATTACAGTGCCCCTGAGCTCCTTTCTTCAACTCGCTTTCTTGTGACCTGGCCGCAACACCGCAGGATGGCTTCAGGCCCTAATCTGGTTCCGGCATGGCACGCTGAGCCTTTGTTTAATTCCTCTACCTGGTGGGAAATGAGAGTTAAATTTGCCCGTCCAGACACCTCCAGCTAGTCTCTCATTGGTTCTCGCTATTCCTGTTTATCTTCCGCAGAAATTGCAAACTGGGCCAAACAGGAGGTTAAAGGGACTGACTCTCCAAGTCGGGAGAGTGATAATAAAGCGTCTGGAATGTTGCACCCGAGTACCAGGGGAGGAAAACTGAGACATATTTGAACACGTCTCCCGTTCACATGGTTGATCATACTCTGGGTTCCACATGCATGTTTTAGCTGAAGGAAGAATACCTTAAACCTGGAGAGTTGAGACCCGTGGAATGGGTACCATGCAATATGACTTCAAAGGGTCTTCATTTGCTCACCGAACCTCTCCAATCCTATCACTGCTGCGTTTATGCCCCTGTACACATGCTTGATTCTCTTTCGGAGACATAGCAATCCATAGGTTTTAAGATACTTACTAGTCAGGTACATTCTTAGGCGTTTAATATGCGGTGTTGAGTCCATTTCGTTGAGCAAGGAGTAGCTCTTGTCTATTCCATATTTGGCTTAAGGAACTTTATCTGTGCTCATTTCAATCTCTGGTTTTATGCAGCACCCCAACTCACCTTTACCCTTAAGCAAGCATAAGTTGGTTTTCTAAATTTGAGACCCTGTTCTGTTCTGTAATTCAGTTCCTGTGTAGCCAAGTTTCCATTCCGTGTATTATTGATATCTTATGATGTTTCCTTTTCTGTGTCACTTATTTCAGTTAGAATCATCATACCTGAATCCACTCATTGTGCTGCTACGGGCCTGATGACATAGATTTCATTGCTGAGTGATATTGCTTTCTAAGTGAATACCACAACTTCTTTATCAATTTTTCACTTTCTGCGATGTTGAACTTGTACTGTAAACGAGGTTCTTGTAAACAGAGCCGTTCCAAACTTTGGGGTGGCTGTGTCTTTTTGATTTTAATTTCCCTAAGCTATAGGACCATAAGTGGAAGTGCCCTAGGCTCTGTTGCTTTGTTTTTTAGATGTCTCAGGAAACACCATACACTTCTCCCGAGTGTCTGTTGGCAATTTACATCCCGCCCATCAGCATAACAAGGCTCCCAGTTCTCAATGGCCTGTTGCCTTTCTGGATTTTACACTTTTTTCAGATGGCCCTTTTGACCGGGGGGAAGTGAGACTTCATTGTAGTGCAGATTTCCTTTGCAAGCTTGCTTGGTTGGCCAAAAAGGGCGTATGCGTTTTTTCCTGAATATATTCAGGAGAAAACGCATACGCCCTTTTTGGCCAAGTGCATCATTGTGGACGTTCTGCCTCTTTTCCTATGCTTTCAATGCAATTCCAGTCTACCTCCTGAAATCGGTTTCCTGCAATTCTGCCCCGCTTTCAAGTCCTCTTGGCAGCCTTACTTCAGTCTATTTTTGGACGATAGCTGTCATTTATAACTCTGCAGGTTTGTGAATTACAGTGCCCCTGAGCTCCTTTCTTCAACTCGCTTTCTTGTGACCTGGCCGCAACACCGCAGGATGGCTTCAGGCCCTAATCTGGTTCCGGCCCGGCATGCTGAGCCTTTGGTTAATTCCTCTTCCTGGTGCGAAATGAGAGTTAAATTTGCCCGTCCAGACACCTCCAGCTAGCCTCTCATTGGTTCTCGCTATTCCTGTTCATCTTCCGCAGAAATTGCAAACTGGGCCAAACAGGAGGTTAAAGGGACTGACTCTCCAAGTCGGGAGAGTGTTAGTAAAGCGTCTGGAATGTTGCACCCGAGTACCAGGGGAGGAAAACTGAGACATATTTGAACACGTCTCCCGTTCACATGGTTGATCATACTCTGGGTTCCACATGCATGTTTTAGCTGAAGGAAGAATACCTTAAACCTTGGTAGTTGAAACCCGTGTAATGGGTACCATGCAATATGACTTCAAAGGGTCTTCATTTGCTCACCGAACCTCTCCAATCCTATCACTGCTGCGTTTATGCCCCTGTACACACGCTTGATTCTCTTTTGGAGACATAGCAATCCATAGGTTTTAAGATACTTACTAGTCAGGTACATTCTTAGGCGTTTAATATGGGGTTTTGAGTCCATTTCGTTGAGCAAGGAGTAGCTCTTGTCTATTCCATATTTGGCTTAAGGAACTTTATCTGTGCTCATTTCAATCTCTGGTTTTATGCAGCACCCCAACTCACCTTTCTCCTTAAGCAAGCATAAGTTGGTTTTCTAAATTTGAGACCCTGTTCTGTTTTGGAATGCAGTTCCTGTGTAGCCAAGTTTACATTCCGTGTATTAGTGATATCTTATGATGTTTCTTTTTCTGTGTGACTTATTTCAGTTAGAATCATCATACCTGAATCCACTCATTATGCTACTACGGGCCTGATGACATAGATTTCATTGCTGAGTGATACTGCATTGTACGTAAGTACCACAAGTTCTTTATCCATTTTACACTTTATGTGATATTGAACTTGTACGGTAAACGGGGTTCTTGTAAACAGAGGCGTCCCAAACTTTGGGGTGGCTGTGTCTTTTTTATTTTAATTTCCCTAAGCTATAGGACCATAAGTGGAAGTGCCCTAGGCTCTGTTGCTTTGTTTTTTAGATGTTTCAGGAAACACCATACACTTCTCCCAAGTGTCTGTTGGCAATTTACATCCCGCCCATCAGCATAACAAGGCTCCCAGTTCTCCATGGCCTGTCCTGCCTGTCTGGATTTTACACTTTTTTCAGATGGCCCTTTTGACCGGGGGGAAGTGAGACTTCATTGTAGTGCAGATTTCCTTTGCAAGCTTGCTTGGTTGGCCAAAAAGGGCGTATGCGTTTTTTCCTGAATATATTCAGGAAAAAACGCATACACCCTTTTTGGCCAAGTGCATCATTGTGGACGTTCTGCCTCTTTTCCTATGCTTTCAATGCAATTCCAGTCTACCTCCTGAAATCGGTTTCCTGCAATTCTGCCCCGCTTTCAAGTCCTCTTGGCAGCCTTACTTCAGTCTATTTTTGGACGATAGCTGTCATTTATAACTCTGCAGGTTTGTGAATTACAGTGCCCCTGAGCTCCTTTCTTCAACTCGCTTTCTTGTGACCTGGCCGCAACACCGCAGGATGGCTTCAGGCCCTAATCTGGTTCCGGTACGGCACGCTGAGCCTTTGGTTATTTCCTCTTCCTGTTGGGAAATGAGAGTTAAATTTGCCCGTCCAGACATCTCCAGCTAGCCTCTCATTGGTTCTCGCTATTCCTGTTCATCTTCCGCAGAAATTGCAAACTGGGCCAAACAGGAGGTTAAAGGCGCTGACTCTCCAAGTGGGGAGAGTGTTAGTAAAGCGTCTGGAATGTTGCACCCGAGTACCAGGGGAGGAAAACTGAGACATATTTGAACACGTCTCCCGATCACATGGTTGATCATACTCTGGGTTCCACATGCATGTTTTAGCTGAAGGAAGAATACCTAAAACATGGGTAGTTGAAACCCGTGGAATGGGCACCATGCAATATGACTTCAAAGGGTCTTCATTTGCTCACCGAACCTCTCCAATCCTATCACTGCTGCGTTTATGCCCCTGTACACACGCTTGATTCTCTTTCGGAGACATAGCAATCCATATGTTTTAAGATACTTACTAGTCAGGTACATTCTTAGGCGTTTAATATGCGGTGTTGAGTCCATTTCGTTGAGCAAGGAGTAGCTCTTGTCTATTCCATATTTGGCTTAAGGACCTTTATCTGTGCTCATTTCAATCTCTGGTTTTATGCAGCACCCCAACTCACCTTTACCCTTAAGCAAGAATAAGTTGGTTTTCTAAATTTGAGACCCTGTTCTGTTCTGTAATTCAGTTCCTGTGTAGCCAAGTTTACATTCCGTGTATTACTGATATCTTATGATGTTTCTTTTTCTGTGTGACTTATTTCAGTTAGAATCATCATACCTGAATCCACTCATTGTGCTGCTAAGGGCCTGATGACACAGATTTCCTTGCTGAGTGATATTGCTTTGTAAGTAAATACCACAACTTCTTTATCCATTTTTCACTTTCTGCGATGTTGAACTTGTACTGTAAACGAGGTTCTTGTAAACAGAGCCGTTCCAAACTTTGGGGTGGCTGTGTCTTTTTGATTTTAATTTCCCTAAGCTATAGGACCATAAGTGGAAGTGCCCTAGGTTCTGTTGCTTTGTTTTTTAGATGTTTCAGGAAACACCATACACTTCTCCCGAGTGGTTGTTGGCAATTTACATCCCGCCCATCAGCATAACAAGGCTCCCAGTTCTCCATGGCCTGTCCTGCCTTTCTGGATTTTACACTTTTTTCAGATGGCCCTTTTGACCGGGGGGAAGTGAGACTTCATTGTAGTGCAGATTTCCTTTGCAAGCTTGCTTGGTTGGCCAAAAAGGGCGTATGCGTTTTTTCCTGAATATATTCAGGATAAAACGTATACGCCCTTTTTGGCCAAGTGCATCATTGTGGACGTTCTGCCTCTTTTCCTATGCTTTCAATGCAATTCCAGTCTACCTCCTGAAATCGGTTTCCTGCAATTCTGCCCCGCTTTCAAGTCCTCTTGGCAGCCTTACTTCAGTCTATTTTTGGACGATAGCTGTCATTTATAACTCTGCAGGTTTGTGAATTACAGTGCCCCTGAGCTCCTTTCTTCAACTCGCTTTCTTGTGACCTGGCCGCAACACCGCAGGATGGCTTCAGGCCCTAATCTGGTTCCGGTACGGCACGCTGAGCCTTTGGTTATTTCCTCTTCCTGGTGGGAAATGAGAGTTAAATTTGCCCGTCCAGACATCTCCAGCTAGCCTCTCATTGGTTCTCGCTATTCCTGTTCATCTTCCGCAGAAATTGCAAACTGGGCCAAACAGGAGGTTAAAGGCGCTGACTCTCCAAGTGGGGAGAGTGTTAGTAAAGCGTCTGGAATGTTGCACCCGAGTACCAGGGGAGGAAAACTGAGACATATTTGAACACGTCTCCCGATCACATGGTTGATCATACTCTGGGTTCGACATGCATGTTTTAGCTGAAGGAAGAATACCTAAAACCTGGGTAGTTGAAACCCGTGGAATGGGCACCATGCAATATGACTTCAAAGGGTCTTCATTTGCTCACCGAACCTCTCCAATCCTATCACTGCTGCGTTTATGCCCCTGTACACATGCTTGATTCTCTTTCGGAGACATAGCAATCCATAGGTTTTAAGATACTTACTAGTCAGGTACATTCTTAGGCGTTTAATATGCGGTGTTGAGTCCATTTCGTTGAGCAAGGAGTAGCTCTTGTCTATTCCATATTTGGCTTAAGGAACTTTATCTGTGCTCATTTCAATCTCTGGTTTTATGCAGCAAACCAACTCACCTTTCCCCTTAAGCAAGCATAAGTTGGTTTTCTAAATTTGAGACCCTGTTCTGTTTTGGAATGCAGTTCCTGTGTAGCCAAGTTTACATTCCGTGTATTAGTGATATCTTATGATGTTTCTTTTTCTGTGTGACTTATTTCAGTTAGAATCATCGTACCTGAATCCACTCATTATGCTGCTACGGGCCTGATGACATAGATTTCATTGATGAGTGATACTGCATTGTATGTAAGTACCACAAGTTCTTTATCCATTTTTCACTTTCTGTGATATTGAACTTGTACGGTAAACGAGGTTTTTGTAAACGGAGGCGTCCCAAACTTTGGGGTGGCTGTGTCTTTTTGATTTTAATTTCCCTAAGCTATAGGACCATAAGTGGAAGTGCCCTAGGCTCTGTTGCTTTGTTTTTTAGATGTTTCAGGAAACACCATACACTTCTCCCGAGTGTCTGTTGGCAATTTACATCCCGCCCATCAGCATAACAAGGCTCCCAGTTCTCCATGGCCTGTCCTGCCTTTCTGGATTTTACACTTTTTTCAGATGGCCCTTTTGACCGGGGGGAAGTGAGACTTCATTGTAGTGCAGATTTCCTTTGCAAGCTTGCTTGGTTGGCCAAAAAGGGCGTATGCGTTTTTTCCTGAATATATTCAGGAAAAAACGCATACGCCCTTTTTGGCCAAGTGCATCATTGTGGACGTTCTGCCTCTTTTCCTATGCTTTCAATGCAATTCCAGTCTACCTCCTGAAATCGGTTTCCTGCAATTCTGCCCCGCTTTCAAGTCCTCTTGGCAGCCTTACTTCAGTCTATTTTTGGACGATTGCTGTCATTTATAACTCTGCAGGTTTGTGAATTACAGTGCCCCTGAGCTCCTTTCTTCAACTTGCTTTCTTGTGACCTGGCCGCAACACCGCAGGATGGCTTCAGGCCCTAATCTGGTTCCGGCACGGCACTCTGAGCCTTTGGTTATTTCCTCTTCCTGGTGGGAAATGAGAGTTAAATTTGCCCGTCCAGACACCTCCAGCTAGCCTCTCATTGGTTCTCGCTATTCCTGTTCATCTTCCGCAGAAATTGCAAACTGGGCCAAACAGGAGGTTAAAGGGACTGACTCTCCAAGTGGGGAGAGTGTTAGTAAAGCATCTGGAATGTTGCACCCGAGTACCAGGGGAGGAAAACTGAGACATATTTGAACACGTCTCCCGATCACATGGTTGATCATACTCTGGGTTCCACATGCATATTTTAGCTGAAGGAAGAATACCTAAAACCTGGGTAGTTGAAACCCGTGGAATGGGTACCATGCAATATGACTTCAAAGGGTCTTCATTTGCTCACCGAACCTCTCCAATCCTATCACTGCTGCGTTTATGCCCCTGTACACATGCTTGATTCTCTTTCGGAGACATAGCAATCCATAGGTTTTAAGATACTTACTAGTCAGGTACATTCTTAGGCGTTTAATATGCGGTGTTGAGTCCATTTCGTTGAGCAGGGAGTAGCTCTTGTCTATTCCATATTTGGCTTAAGGAACTTTATCTGTGCTCATTTCAATCTCTGGTTTTATGCAGCACCCCAACTCACCTTTCCCCTTAAGCAAGCATAAGTTGGTTTTCTAAATTTGAGACCCTGTTCAGTTTTGGAATGCAGTTCCTGTGTAGCCAAGTTTACATTCCGTGTATTAGTGATATCTTATGATGTTTCTTTTTCTGTGTGACTTATTTCAGTTAGAATCATCGTACCTGAATCCACTCATTATGCTGCTATGGGCCTGATGACATAGATTTCATTGCTGAGTGATACTGCATTGTATGTAAGTACCACAAGTTCTTTATCCATTTTTCACTTTCTGTGATATTGAACTTGTACGGTAAACGAGGTTCTTGTAAACGGAGGCGTCCCAAACTTTGGGGTGGCTGTGTCTTTTTGATTTTAATTTCCCTAAGCTATAGGACCATAAGTGGAAGTGCCCTAGGCTCTGTTGCTTTGTTTTTTAGATGTTTCAGGAAACACCATACACTTCTCCCGAGTGTCTGTTGGCAATTTACATCCCGCCCATCAGCATAACAAGGCTCCCAGTTCTCCATGGCCTGTCCTGCCTTTCTGGATTTTACACTTTTTTCAGATGGCCCTTTTGACCGGGGGGAAGTGACACTTCATTGTAGTGCAGATTTCCTTTGCAAGCTTGCTTGGTTGGCCAAAAAGGGCGTATGCGTTTTTTCCTGAATATATTCAGGAAAAAACGCATACGCCCTTTTTGGCCAAGTGCATCATTGTGGACGTTCTGCCTCTTTTCCTATGCTTTCAATGCAATTCCAGTCTACCTCCTGAAATCAGTTTCCTGCAATTCTGCCCCGCTTTCAAGTCCTCTTGGCAGCCTTACTTCAGTCTATTTTTGGACGATAGCTGTCATTTATAACTCTGCAGGTTTGTGAATTACAGTGCCCCTGAGCTCCTTTCTTCAACTCGCTTTCTTGTGACCTGGCCGCAACACCGCAGGATGGCTTCAGGCCCTAATCTGGTTCCGGTACGGCACGCTGAGCCTTTGGTTATTTCCTCTTCCTGGTGGGAAATGAGAGTTAAATTTGCCCGTCCAGACACCTCCAGCTAGCCTCTCATTGGTTCTCGCTATTCCTGTTCATCTTCCGCAGAAATTGCAAACTGGGCCAAACAGGAGGTTAAAGGCGCTGACTCTCCAAGTGGGGAGAGTGTTAGTAAAGCGTCTGGAATGTTGCACCCGAGTACCAGGGGAGGAAAACTGAGACATATTTGAACACGTCTCCCGTTCACATGGTTGATCATACTTGGGTTCCACATGCATGTTTTAGCTGAAGGAAGAATACCTTAAACCTGGAGAGTTGAGACCCGTGTAATGGGTACCATGCAATATGACTTCAAAGGGTCTTCATTTGCTCACCGAACCTCTCCAATCCTATCACTGCTGCGTTTATGCCCCTGTACACATGCTTGATTCTCTTTTGGAGACATAGCAATCCATAGGTTTTACGATACTTACTAGTAAGGTACATTCTTAGGCGTTTAATATGGGGTTTTGAGTCCATTTCATTGAGCAAGGAGTAGCTCTTGTCTATTCCATATTTGACTTAAGGAACTTTATCTGTGCTCATTTCAATCTCTGGTTTTATGCAGCACCCCAACTCACCTTTACCCTTAAGCAAGCATAAGTTGGTTTTCTAAATTTGAGACCCTGTTCTGTTCTGTAATTCAGTTCCTGTGTAGCCAAGTTTACATTCCGTGTATTAGTGATATCTTATGATGTTTCTTTTTCTGTGTGACTTATTTCAGTTAGAATCATCGTACCTGAATGTACTCATTATGCTGCTACGGGCCTGATGACATAGATTTCATTGCTGAGTGATACTGCATTGTACGTACGTACCTCAAGTTCTTTATCCATTTTTCACTTTCTGCGATGTTGAACTTGTACTGTAAACGAGGTTCTTGTAAACAGAGCCGTTCCAAACTTTGGGGTGGCTGTGTCTTTTTGATTTTAATTTCCCTAAGCTATAGGACCATAAGTGGAAGTGCCCTAGGCTCTGTTGCTTTGTTTTTTAGATGTTTCAGGAAACACCATACACTTCTCCCAAGTGTCTGTTGGCAATTTACATCCCGCCCATCAGCATAACAAGGCTCCCAGTTCTCAATGGCCTGTTGCCTTTCTGGATTTTACACTTTTTTCAGATGGCCCTTTTGACCGGGGGGAAGTGAGACTTCATTGTAGTGCAGATTTCCTTTACAAGCTTGCTTGGTTGGCCAAAAAGGGCGTATGCGTTTTTTCCTGAATATATTCAGGAAAAAACGCATACGCCCTTTTTGGCCAAGTGCATCATTGTGGACGTTCTGCCTCTTTTCCTATGCTTTCAATGCAATTCCAGTCTACCTCCTGAAATCGGTTTCCTGCAATTCTGCCCCGCTTTCAAGTCCTCTTGGCAGCCTTACTTCAGTCTATTTTTGGACGATAGCTGTCATTTATAACTCTGCAGATTTGTGAATTACAGTGCCCCTGAGCTCCTTTCTTCAACTCGCTTTCTTGTGACCTGGCCGCACCACCGCAGGATGGCTTCAGGCCCTAATCTGGTTCCGGTACGGCACGCTGAGCCTTTGGTTATTTCCTCTTCCTGTTGGGAAATGAGAGTTAAATTTGCCCGTCCAGACATCTCCAGCTAGCCTCTCATTGGTTCTTGCTATTCCTGTTCATCTTCCGCAGAAATTGCAAACTGGGCCAAACAGGAGGTTAAAGGCGCTGACTCTCCAAGTGGGGAGAGTGTTAGTAAAGCGTCTGGAATGTTGCACCCGAGTACCAGGGGAGGAAAACTGAGACATATTTGAACACGTCTCCCGATCACATGGTTGATCATACTCTGGGTTCGACATGCATGTTTTAGCTGAAGGAAGAATACCTAAAACCTGGGTAGTTGAAACCCGTGGAATGGGCACCATGCAATATGACTTCAAAGGGTCTTCATTTGCTCACCGAACCTCTCCAATCCTATCACTGCTGCGTTTATGCCCCTGTACACATGCTTGATTCTCTTTCGGAGACATAGCAATCCATAGGTTTTAAGATACTTACTAGTCAGGTACATTCTTAGGCGTTTAATATGCGGTGTTGAGTCCATTTCGTTGAGCAAGGAGTAGCTCTTGTCTATTCCATATTTGGCTTAAGGAACTTTATCTGTGCTCATTTCAATCTCTGGTTTTATGCAGCACCCCAACTCACCTTTCCCCTTAAGCAAGCATAAGTTGGTTTTCTAAATTTGAGACCCTGTTCTGTTTTGGAATGCAGTTCCTGTGTAGCCAAGTTTACATTCCGTGTATTAGTGATATCTTATGATGTTTCTTTTTCTGTGTGACTTATTTCAGTTAGAATCATCGTACCTGAATCCACTCATTATTCTGCTACGGGCCTGATGACATAGATTTCATTGCTGAGTGATACTGCATTGTACGTAAGTACCACAAGTTCTTTATCCATTTTTCACTTTTTGTGATATTGAACTTGTACGGTAAACGAGGTTCTTGTAAACGGAGGCGTCCCAAACTTTGGGGTGGCTGTGTCTTTTTGATTTTAATTTCCCTAAGCTATAGGACCATAAGTGGAAGTGCCCTAGGCTCTGTTGCTTTGTTTTTTAGATGTTTCAGGAAACACCATACACTTCTCCGGAGTGGTTGTTGGCAATTTACATCCCGCCCATCAGCATAACAAGGCTCCCAGTTCTCCATGGCCTGTCCTGCCTTTCTGGATTTTACACTTTTTTCAGATGGCCCTTTTGACCGGGGGGAAGTGACACTTCATTGTAGTGCAGATTTCCTTTGCAAGCTTGCTTGGTTGGCCAAAAAGGGCGTATGCGTTTTTTCCTGAATATATTCAGGAAAAAACGCATACGCCCTTTTTGGCCAAGTGCATCATTGTGGACGTTCTGCCTCTTTTCCTATGCTTTCAATGCAATTCCAGTCTACCTCCTGAAATCGGTTTCCTGCAATTCTGCCCCGCTTTCAAGTCCTCTTGGCAGCCTTACTTCAGTCTATTTTTGGACGATAGCTGTCATTTATAACTCTGCAGGTTTGTGAATTACAGTGCCCCTGAGCTCCTTTCTTCAACTTGCTTTCTTGTGACCTGGCCGCAACACCGCAGGATGGCTTCAGGCCCTAATCTGGTTCCGGCACGGCACGCTGAGCCTTTGGTTATTTCCTCTTCCTGGTGGGAAATGAGAGTTAAATTTGCCCGTCCAGACACCTCCAGCTAGCCTCTCATTGGTTCTCGCTATTCCTGTTCATCTTCCGCAGAAATTGCAAACTGGGCCAAACAGGAGGTTAAAGGGACTGACTCTCCAAGTGGGGAGAGTGTTAGTAAAGCGTCTGGAATGTTGCACCCGAGTACCAGGGGAGGAAAACTGAGACATATTTGAACACGTCTCCCGATCACATGGTTGATCATACTCTGGGTTCGACATGCATGTTTTAGCTGAAGGAAGAATACCTAAAACCTTGGTAGTTGAAACCCGTGGAATGGGTACCATGCAATATGACTTCAAAGGGTCTTCATTTGCTCACCGAACCTCTCCAATCCTATCACTGCTGCGTTTATGCCCCTGTACACATGCTTGATTCTCTTTCGGAGACATAGCAATCCATAGGTTTTAAGATACTTACTAGTCAGGTACATTCTTAGGCGTTTAATATGCGGTGTTGAGTCCATTTCGTTGAGCAAGGAGTAGCTCTTGTCTATTCCATATTTGGCATAAGGAACTTTATCTGTGCTCATTTCAATCTCTGGTTTTATGCAGCACCCCAACTCACCTTTCCCCTTAAGCAAGCATAAGTTGGTTTTCTAAATTTGAGACCCAGTTCAGTTTTGGAATGCAGTTCCTGTGTAGCCAAGTTTACATTCCGTGTATTAGTGATATCTTATGATGTTTCTTTTTCTGTGTGACTTACTTCAGTTAGAATCATCGTACCTGAATCCACTCATTATGCTGCTATGGGCCTGATGACATAGATTTCATTGCTGAGTGATACTGCATTGTATGTAAGTACCACAAGTTCTTTATCCATTTTTCACTTTCTGTGATATTGAACTTGTACGGTAAACGAGGTTTTTGTAAACGGAGGCGTCCCAAACTTTGGGGTGGCTGTGTCTTTTTGATTTTAATTTCCCTAAGCTATAGGACCATAAGTGGAAGTACCCTAGGCTCTGTTGCTTTGTTTTTTAGATGTTTCAGGAAACACCATACACTTCTCCCACGTGTCTGTTGGCAATTTACATCCCGCCCATCAGCATAACAAGGCTCCCAGTTCTCAATGGCCTGTTGCCTTTCTGGATTTTACACTTTTTTCAGATGGCCCTTTTGACCGAGGGGAAGTGAGACTTCATTGTAGTGCAGATTTCCTTTGCAAGCTTGCTTGGTTGGCCAAAAAGGGCGTATGCGTTTTTTCCTGAATATATTCAGGAAAAAACGCATACGCCCTTTTTGGCCAAGTGCATCATTGTGGACGTTCTGCCTCTTTTCCTATGCTTTCAATGCAATTCCAGTCTACCTCCTGAAATCGGTTTCCTGCAATTCTGCCACGCTTCCAAGTCCTCTTGGCAGGCTTACTTCAGTCTATTTTTGGACGATAGCTGTCATTTATAACTCTGCAGGTTTGTGAATTACAGTGCCCCTGAGCTCCTTTCTTCAACTCGCTTTCTTGTGACCTGGCCGCAACACCGCAGGATGGCTTCAGGCCCTAATCTGGTTCCGGCATGGCACGCTGAGCCTTTGTTTAATTCCTCTACCTGGTGGGAAATGAGAGTTAAATTTGCCCGTCCAGACACCTCCAGCTAGTCTCTCATTGGTTCTCGCTATTCCTGTTTATCTTCCGCAGAAATTGCAAACTGGGCCAAACAGGAGGTTAAAGGGACTGACTCTCCAAGTCGGGAGAGTGATAATAAAGCGTCTGGAATGTTGCACCCGAGTACCAGGGGAGGAAAACTGAGACATATTTGAACACGTCTCCCGTTCACATGGTTGATCATACTCTGGGTTCCACATGCATGTTTTAGCTGAAGGAAGAATACCTTAAACCTGGAGAGTTGAGACCCGTGGAATGGGTACCATGCAATATGACTTCAAAGGGTCTTCATTTGCTCACCGAACCTCTCCAATCCTATCACTGCTGCGTTTATGCCCCTGTACACATGCTTGATTCTCTTTCGGAGACATAGCAATCCATAGGTTTTAAGATACTTACTAGTCAGGTACATTCTTAGGCGTTTAATATGCGGTGTTGAGTCCATTTCGTTGAGCAAGGAGTAGCTCTTGTCTATTCCATATTTGGCTTAAGGAACTTTATCTGTGCTCATTTCAATCTCTGGTTTTATGCAGCACCCCAACTCACCTTTCCCCTTAAGCAAGCATAAGTTGGTTTTCTAAATTTGAGACCCTGTTCTGTTCTGTAATTCAGTTCCTGTGTAGCCAAGTTTCCATTCCGTGTATTACTGATATCTTATGATGTTTCTTTTTCTGTGTGAATTACTTCAGTTAGAATCATCATACCTGAATCCACTCATTGTGCTGCTAAGGGTCTGATGACACAGATTTCATTGCTGAGTGATATTGCTTTGTAAGTAAATACCACAACTTCTTTATCCATTTTTCACTTTCTGCGATGTTGAACTTGTACTGTAAACGAGGTTCTTGTAAACAGAGGCGTCCCAAACTTTGGGGTGGCTGTGTCTTTTTGATTTTAATTTCCCTAAGCTATAGGACCATAAGTGGAAGTGCCCTAGGTTCTGTTGCTTTGTTTTTTAGATGTTTCAGGAAACACCATACACTTCTCCCGAGTGGTTGTTGGCAATTTACATCCCGCCCATCAGCATAACAAGGCTCCCAGTTCTCCATGGCCTGTCCTGCCTTTCTGGATTTTACACTTTTTTCAGATGGCCCTTTTGACCGGGGGGAAGTGAGACTTCATTGTAGTGCAGATTTCCTTTGCAAGCTTGCTTGGTTGGCCAAAAAGGGCGTATGCGTTTTTTCCTGAATATATTCAGGAAAAAACGCATACGCCCTTTTTGGCCAAGTGCATCATTGTGGACGTTCTGCCTCTTTTCCTATGCTTTCAATGCAATTCCAGTCTACCTCCTGAAATTGGTTTCCTGCAATTCTGCCCCGCATTCAAGTCCTCTTGGCAGCCTTACTTCAGTCTATTTTTGGACGATAGCTGTCATTTATAACTCTGCAGGTTTGTGAATTACAGTGCCCCTGAGCTCCTTTCTTCAACTCGCTTTCTTGTGACCTGGCTGCAACACCGCAGGATGGCTTCAGGCCCTAATCTGGTTCCGGCACGGCACGCTGAGCCTTTCGTTATTTCCTCTTCCTGGTGGGAAATGAGAGTTAAATTTGCCCGTCCAGACACCTCCAGCTAGTCTCTCATTGGTTCTCGCTATTCCTGTTCATCTTCCGCAGAAATTACAAACTGGGCCAAACAGGAGGTTAAAGGCGCTGACTCTCCAAGTGGGGAGAGTGTTAGTAACGCGTCTGGAATGTTGCACCCGAGTACCAGGGGAGGAAAACTGAGACATATTTGAACACGTCTCCCGTTCACATGGTTGATCATACTTGGGTTCCACATGCATGTTTTAGCTGAAGGAAGAATACCTTAAACCTGGAGAGTTAAGACCCGTGTAATGGGTACCATGCAATATGACTTCAAAGGGTCTTCATTTGCTCACCGAACCTCTCCAATCCTATCACTGCTGCGTTTATGCCCCTGTACACATGCTTGATTCTCTTTTGGAGACATAGCAATCCATAGGTTTTACGATACTTACTAGTCAGGTACATTCTTAGGCGTTTAATATGCGGTGTTGAGTCCATTTCGTTGAGCAAGGAGTAGCTCTTGTCTATTCCGTATTTGACTTAAGGAACTTTATGTGTGCTCATTTCAATCTCTGGTTTTATGCAGCACCCCAACTCACCTTTACCCTTAAGCAAGCATAAGTTGGTTTTCTAAATTTGAGACCCTGTTCTGTTCTGTAATTCAGTTCCTGTGTAGCCAAGTTTACATTCCGTGTATTACTGATATCTTATGATATTTCTTTATCTGTGTGACTTATTTCAGTTAGAATCATCATACCTGAATCCACTCATTGTGATGCTAAGGGCCTGATGACATAGATTTCATTGCTGAGTGATATTGCTTTGTAAGTAAATACCACAACTTCTTTATCCATTTTTCACTTTCTGCGATGTTGAACTTGTACTGTAAACGAGGTTCTTGTAAACAGAGGCGTCCCAAACTTTGGGGTGGCTGTGTCTTTTTGATTTTAATTTCCCTAAGCTATAGGACCATAAGTGGCAGTGCCCTAGGCTCTGTTGCTTTGTTTTTTAGATGTTTCAGGAAACACCATACACTTCTCCCGAGTGTCTGTTGACAATTTACATCCCGCCCATCAGCATAACAAGGCTCCCAGTTCTCCATGGCCTGTCCTGCCTTTCTGGATTTTACACTTTTTTCAGATGGCCCTTTTGACCGGGGGGAAGTGAGACTTCATTGTAGTGCAGATTTCCTTTGCAAGCTTGCTTGGTTGGCCAAAAAGGGCGTATGCGTTTTTTCCTGAATATATTCAGGAAAAAACGCATACGCCCTTTTTGGCCAAGTGCATCATTGTGGACGTTCTGCCTCTTTTCCTATGCTTTCAATGCAATTCCAGTCTACCTCCTGAAATCGGTTTCCTGCAATTCTGCCCCGCTTTCAAGTCCTCTTGGCAGCCTTACTTCAGTCTATTTTTGGACGATAGCTGTCATTTATAACTCTGCAGGTTTGTGAATTACAGTGCCCCTGAGCTCCTTTCTTCAACTTACTTTCTTGTGACCTGGCCGCAACACCGCAGGATGGCTTCAGGCCCTAATCTGGTTCCGGCCCGGCATGCTGAGCCTTTGGTTAATTCCTCTTCCTGGTGGGAAATGAGAGTTAAATTTGCCCGTCCAGACACCTCCAGCTAGCCTCTCATTGGTTCTCGCTATTCCTGTTCATCTTCCGCAGAATTTGCAAACTGGACCAAACAGGAGGTTAAAGGGACTGACTCTCCAAGTGGGGAGAGTGTTAGTAAAGCGTCTGGAATGTTGCACCCGAGTACCAGGGGAGGAAAACTGAGACATATTTGAACACGTCTCCCGATCACATGGTTGATCATACTCTAGGTTCCACATGCATGTTTTAGCTGAAGGAAGAATACCTTAAACCTGGGTAGTTGAAACCCGTGGAATGGGTACCATGCAATATGACTTCAAAGGGTCTTCATTTGCTCACCGAACCTCTCCAATCCTATCACTGCTGCGTTTATGCCCCTGTACACATGCTTGATTCTCTTTCGGAGACATAGCAATCCATAGGTTTTAAGATACTTACTAGTCAGGTACATTCTTAGGCGTTTAATATGCGGTGTTGAGTCCATTTCGTTGAGCAAGGAGTAGCTCTTGTCTATTCCATATTTGGCTTAAGGAATTTTATCTGTGCTCATTTCAATCTCTGGTTTTATGCAGCACCCCAACTCACCTTTACCCTTAAGCAAGCATAAGTTGTTTTTCTAAATTTGAGACCCTGTTCTGTTCTTTAATTCAGTTCCTGTGTAGCCAAGTTTCCATTCCGTGTATTACTGATATCTTATGATGTTTCTTTTTCTGTGTGACTTATTTCAGTTAGAATCATCATACCTGAATCCACTCATTGTGCTGTTAAGGGCCTGATGACATAGATTTCATTGCTGAGTGATACTGCATTGTACGTAAGTACCACAAGTTCTTTATCCATTTTTCACTTTCTGCGATGTTGAACTTGTACTGTAAACGAGGTTCTTGTAAACAGAGCCGTTCCAAACTTTGGGTTGGCTGTGTCTTTTTGATTTTAATTTCCCTAAGCTATAGGACCATAAGTGGAAGTGCCCTAGGTTCTGTTGCTTTGTTTTTTAGATGTTTCAGGAAACACCATACACTTCTCTCGAGTGGTTGTTGGCAATTTACATCCCGCCCATCAGCATAACAAGGCTCCCAGTTCTCCATGGCCTGTCCTGTCTTTCTGGATTTTACACTTTTTTCAGATGGCCCTTTTGACCGGGGGGAAGTGAGACTTCATTGTAGTGCAGATTTCCTTTGCAAGCTTGCTTGGTTGGCCAAAATGGGCGTATGCGTTTTTTCCTGAATATATTCAGTAAAAAACGCATACGCCCTTTTTGGCCAAGTGCATCATTGTGGACGTTCTGCCTCTTTTCCTATGCTTTCAATGCAATTCCAGTCTACCTCCTGAAATCGGTTTCCTGCAATTCTGCCCCGCTTTCAAGTCCTCTTGGCAGCCTTACTTCAGTCTATTTTTGGACGATAGCTGTCATTTATAACTCTGCAGGTTTGTGAATTACAGTGCCCCTGAGCTCCTTTCTTCAACTCGCTTTCTTGTGACCTGGCCGCAACACCGCAGGATGGCTTCAGGCCCTAATCTGGTTCCGGCACGGCACGCTGAGCCTTTGGTTATTTCCTCTTCCTGGTGGGAAATGAGAGTTAAATTTGCCCGTCCAGACACCTCCAGCTAGTCTCTCATTGGTTCTCGCTATTCCTGTTCATCTTCCACAGAAATTGCAAACTGGGCCAAATAGGAGGTTAAAGGGACTGACTCTCCAAGTCGGGAGAGTGTTAGTAAAGCGTCTGGAATGTTGCACCCGAGTACCAGGGGAGGAAAACTGAGACATATTTGAACACGTCTACCGTTCACATGGTTGATCATACTCTGGGTTCCACATGCATGTTTTAGCTGAAGGAAGAATACCTTAAACTTGGAGAGTTGAGACCCGTGGAATGGGTACCATGCAATATGATTTCAAAGGGTCTTCATTTGCTCACCGAACCTCTCCAATCCTATCACTGCTGCGTTTATGCCCCTGTACACACGCTTGATTCTCTTTTGGAGACATAGCAATCCATAGGTTTTAAGATACTTACTAGTCAGGTACATTCTTAGGCGTTTAATATGGTGTGTTGAGTCCATTTCGTTGAGCAAGGAGTAGCTCTTGTCTATTCCGTACTTGGCTTAAGGAACTTTATCTGTGCTCATTTCAATCTCTGGTTTTATGCAGCACCCCAACTCACCTTTCCCCTTAAGCAAGCATAAGTTGGTTTTCTAAATTTGAGACCCTGTTCTGTTTTGGAATGCAGTTCCTGTGTAGCCAAGTTTACATTCCGTGTATTAGTGATATCTTATGATGTTTCTTTTTCTGTGTGACTTATTTCAGTTAGAATCATCGTACCTGAATCCACTCATTATGCTGCTACAGGCCTGATGACATAGATTTCATTGCTGAGTGATACTGCATTGTACGTAAGTACCACAAGTTCTTTATCCATTTTTCACTTTCTGCGATGTTGAACTTGTACTGTAAACGAGGTTCTTGTAAACAGAGCCGTTCCAAACTTTGGGGTGGCTGTGTCTTTTTGATTTTAATTTCCCTAAGCTATAGGACCATAAGTGGAAGTGCCCTAGGCTCTGTTGCTTTGTTTTTTAGATGTTTCAGGAAACACCATACACTTCTCCCCAGTGGTTGTTGGCAATTTACATCCCGCCCATCAGCATAACAAGGCTCCCAGTTCTCCATGGCCTGTCCTGCCTTTCTGGATTTTACACTTTTTTCAGATGGCCCTTTTGACCAGGGGGAAGTGAGACTTCATTGTAGTGCAGATTTCCTTTGCAAGCTTGCTTGGTTGGCCAAAAAGGGCGTATGCGTTTTTTCCTGAATATATTCAGGAAAAAACGCATACGCCCTTTTTGGCCAAGTGCATCATTGTGGACGTTCTGCCTCTTTTCCTATGCTTTCAATGCAATTCCAGTCTACCTCCTGAAATCGGTTTCCTGCAATTCTGCCCCGCTTTCAAGTCCTCTTGGCAGCCTTACTTCAGTCTATTTTTGGACGATAGCTGTCATTTATAACTCTGCAGGTTTGTGAATTACAGTGCCCCTGAGCTCCTTTCTTCAACTCGCTTTCTTGTGACCTGGCCGTAACACCGCAGGATGGCTTCAGGCCCTAATCTGGTTACGGCCCGGCATGCTGAGCCTTTGGTTAATTCCTCTTCCTGGTGGGAAATGAGAGTTAAATTTGCCCGTTCAGACACCTCCAGCTAGTCTCTCATTGGTTCTCGCTATTCCTGTTCATCTTCTGCAGAAATTGCAAACTGGGCCAAACAGGAGGTTAAAGGGACTGACTCTCCAAGTCGGGAGAGTGTTAGTAAAGCGTCTGGAATGTTGCACCCGAGTACCAGGGGAGGAAAACTGAGACATATTTGAACACGTCTCCCGTTCACATGGTTGATCATACTCTGGGTTCCACATGCATGTTTTAGCTGAAGGAAGAATACCTTAAACCTGGAGAGTTGAGACCCGTGGAATGGGTACCATGCAATATGACTTCAAAGGGTCTTCATTTGCTCACCGCACCTCTCCAATCCTATCACTGCTGCGTTTATGCCCCTGTACACATGCTTGATTCTCTTTCGGAGACATAGCAATCCATAGGTTTTAAGATACTTACTAGTCAGGTACATTCTTAGGCTTTTAATATGCGATGTTGAGTCCATTTCGTTGAGCAAGGAGTAGCTCTTGTCTATTCCATATTTGACTTAAGGAACTTTATCTGTACTCATTTCAATCTCTGGTTTTATGCAGCACCCCAACTCACCTTTACCCTTAAGCAAGCATAAGTTGGTTTTCTAAATTTGAGACCCTGTTCTGTTCTGTAATTCAGTTCCTGTGTAGCCAAGTTTACATTCCGTGTATTACTGATATCTTATGATGTTTCTTTTTCTGTGTGACTTACTTCAGTTAGAATCATCATACCTGAATCCACTCATTGTGCTGCTAAGGGCCTGATGACACAGATTTCATTGCTGAGTGATATTGCTTTGTAAGTAAATACCACAACTTCTTTATCGATTTTTCACTTTCTGCGATGTTGAACTTGTACTGTAAACGATGTTCTTGTAAACAGAGGCGTCCCAAACTTTGGGGTGGCTGTGTCTTTTTGATTTTAATTTCCCTAAGCTGTAGGACCATAAGTGGCAGTGCCCTAGGCTCTGTTGCTTTGTTTTTTAGATGTTTCAGGAAACACCATACACTTCTCCCAAGTGGTTGTTGGCAATTTACATCCCGCCCATCAGCATAACAAGGCTCCCAGTTCTCCATGGCCTGTCCTGCCTTTCTGGATTTTACACTTTTTTCAGATGGCCCTTTTGACCGGGGGGAAGTGAGACTTCATTGTAGTGCAGATTTCCTTTGCAAGCTTGCTTGGTTGGCCAAAAAGGGCGTATGCGTTTTTTCCTGAATATATTCAGGAAAAAACGCATACGCCCTTTTTGGCCAAGTGCATCATTGTGGACGTTCTGCCTCTTTTCCTATGCTTTCAATGCAATACCAGTCTACCTCCTGAAATCGGTTTCCTGCAATTCTGCCCCGCTTTCAAGTCCTCTTGGCAGCCTTACTTCAGTCTATTTTTGGACGATAGCTGTCATTTATAACTCTGCAGGTTTGTGAATTACAGTGCCCCTGAGCTCCTTTCTTCAACTTGCTTTCTTTTGAGCTGGCCGCAACACCGCAGGATGGCTTCAGGCCCTAATCTGGTTCCGGTACGGCACGCTGAGCCTTTGGTTATTTCCTCTTCCTGGTGGGAAATGAGAGTTAAATTTGCCCGTCCAGACACCTCCAGCTAGCCTCTCATTGGTTCTCGCTATTCCTGTTCATCTTCCGCAGAAATTGCAAACTGGGCCAAACAGGAGGTTAAAGGCGCTGACTCTCCAAGTGGGGAGAGTGTTAGTAAAGCGTCTGGAATGTTGCACCCGAGTACCAGGGGAGGAAAACTGAGACATATTTGAACACGTCTCCCGTTCACATGGTTGATCATACTTGGGTTCACATGCATGTTTTAGCTGAAGGAAGAATACCTAAAACCTGGGTAGTTGAAACCCGTGAAATGGGTACCATGCAATATGACTTCAAAGGGTCTTCATTTGCTCACCGAACCTCTCCAATCCTATCACTGCTGCGTTTATGCCCCTGTGCACATGCTTGATTCTCTTTCGGAGACATAGCAATCCATAGGTTTTAAGATACTTACTAGTCAGGTACATTCTTAGGCGTTTAATATGCGGTGTTGAGTCCATTTCATTGAGCAAGGAGTAGCTCTTGTCTATTCCATATTTGGCTTAAGGAACTTTATCTGTGCTCATTTCAATCTCTGGTTTTATGCAGCAACCCAACTCACCTTTCCCCTTAAGCAAGCATAAGTTGGTTTTCTAAATTTGAGAAACATTTCTGTTTTGGAATTCAGTTCCTGTGTAGCCAAGTTTACATTCCATGTATTAGTGATATCTTATGATGTTTCTTTTTCTGTGTGACTTATTTCAGTTAGAATCAACGTACCTGAATCTACTCATTATGCTGCTACGGGCCTGATGACATAGATTTCATTGCTGAGTGATACTGCATTGTACTTAAGTACCACAACTTCTTTATCCATTTTTCACTTTCTGCGATGTTGAACTTGTACGTTAAACGAGGTTCTTGTAAACAGAGCCGTTCCAAACTTTGGGGTGGCTGTGTCTTTTTGATTTTAATTTCCCTAAGCTATAGGACCATAAGTGGAAGTGCCCTAGGTTCTGTTGCTTTGTTTTTTAGATGTTTCAGGAAACACCATACACTTCTCCCTAGTGTCTGTTGGCAATTTACATCCCGCCCATCAGCATAACAAGGCTCCCAGTTCTCTATGGCCTGTTGCCTTTCTGGATTTTACACTTTTTTCAGATGGCCCTTTTGACCGGGGGGAAGTGAGACTTCATTGTAGTGCAGATTTCCTTTGCAAGCTTGCTTGGTTGGCCAAAAAGGGCGTATGCGTTTTTTCCTGAATATATTCAGGAAAAAACGCATACGCCCTTTTTGGCCAAGTGCATCATTGTGGACGTTCTGCCTCTTTTCCTATGCTTTCAATGCAATTCCAGTCTACCTCCTGAAATCGGTTTCCTGCAATTCTGCCCCGCTTTCAAGTCCTCTTGGCAGCCTTACTTCAGTCTATTTTTGGACGATAGCTGTCATTTATAACTCTGCAGGTTTGTGAATTACAGTGCCCCTGAGCTCCTTTCTTCAACTCGCTTTCTTGTGACCTGGCCGTAACACCGCAGGATTGCTTCAGGCCCTAATCTGGTTACGGCCCGACATGCTGAGCCTTTGGTTAATTCCTCTTCCTGGTGGGAAATGAGAGTTAAATTTGCCCGTTCAGACACCTCCAGCTAGTCTCTCATTGGTTCTCGCTATTCCTGTTCATCTTCCGCAGAAATTGCAAACTGGGCCAAACAGGAGGTTAAAGGCGCTGACTCTCCAAGTCGGGAGAGTGTTAGTAAAGCGTCTGGAATGTTGCACCCGAGTACCAGGGGAGGAAAACTGAGACATATTTGAACACGTCTCCCGTTCACATGGTTGATCATACTCTGGGTTCCACATGCATGTTTTAGCTGAAGGAAGAATACCTTAAACCTGGAGAGTTGAGACCCGTGGAATGGGTACCATGCAATATGACTTCAAAGGGTCTTCATTTGCTCACCGCACCTCTCCAATCCTATCACTGCTGCGTTTATGCCCCTGTACACATGCTTGATTCTCTTTCGGAGACATAGCAATCCATAGGTTTTAAGATACTTACTAGTCAGGTACATTCTTAGGCGTTTAATATGCGATGTTGAGTCCATTTCGTTGAGCAAGGAGTAGCTCTTGTCTATTCCATATTTGACTTAAGGAACTTTATCTGTACTCATTTCAATCTCTGGTTTTATGCAGCACCCCAACTCACCTTTACGCTTAAGCAAGCATAAGTTGTTTTTCTAAATTTGAGACCCTGTTCTGTTCTGTAATTCAGTTCCTGTGTAGCCAAGTTTACATTCCGTGTATTACTGATATCTTATGATGTTTCTTTTTCTGTGTGACTTACTTCAGTTAGAATCATCATACCTGAATCCACTCATTGTGCTGCTAAGGGCCTGATGACACAGATTTCATTGCTGAGTGATATTGCTTTGTAAGTAAATACCACAACTTCTTTATCGATTTTTCACTTTCTGCGATGTTGAACTTGTACTGTAAACGATGTTCTTGTAAACAGAGGCGTCCCAAACTTTGGGGTGGCTGTGTCTTTTTGATTTTAATTTCCCTAAGCTGTAGGACCATAAGTGGAAGTGCCCTAGGCTCTGTTGCTTTGTTTTTTAGATGTTTCAGGAAACACCATACACTTCTCCCGAGTGGTTGTTGGCAATTTACATCCCGCCCATCAGCATAACAAGGCTCCCAGTTCTCCATGGCCTGTCCTGCCTTTCTGGATTTTACACTTTTTTCAGATGGCCCTTTTGACCGGGGGGAAGTGAGACTTCATTGTAGTGCAGATTTCCTTTGCAAGCTTGCTTGGTTGGCCAAAAAGGGCGTATGCGTTTTTTCCTGAATATATTCAGGAAAAAACGCATACGCCCTTTTTGGCCAAGTGCATCATTGTAGACGTTCTGCCGCTTTTCCTATGCTTTCAATGCAATTCCAGTCTACCTCCTGAAATCGGTTTCCTGCAATTCTGCCCCGCTTTCAAGTCCTCTTGGCAGCCTTACTTCAGTCTATTTTTGGACGATAGCTGTCATTTATAACTCTGCAGGTTTGTGAATTACAGTGCCCCTGAGCTCCTTTCTTCAACTCGCTTTCTTTTGAGCTGGCCGCAACACCACAGGATGGCTTCAGGCCCTAATCTGGTTCCGGTACGGCACGCTGAGCCTTTGGTTATTCCCTCTTCCTGGTGGCAAATGATAGTTAAATTTGCCCGTCCAGACACCTCCAGCTAGCCTCTCATTGGTTCTCGGTATTCCTGTTCATCTTCCGCAGAAATTGCAAACTGGGCCAAACAGGAGGTTAAAGGGACTGACTCTCCAAGTGGGGAGAGTGTTAGTAAAGCGTCTGGAATGTTGCACCCGAGTACCAGGGGAGGAAAACTGAGACATATTTGAACACGTCTCCCGTTCACATGGTTGATCATACTTGGGTTCACATGCATGTTTTAGCTGAAGGAAGAATACCTAAAACCTGGTTAGTTGAAACCCGTGAAATGGGTACCATGCAATATGACTTCAAAGGGTCTTCATTTGCTCACCGAACCTCTCCAATCCTATCACTGCTGCGTTTATGCCCCTGTACACATGCTTGATTCTCTTTCGGAGACATAGCAATCCATAGGTTTTAAGATACTTACTAGTCAGGTACATTCTTAGGCGTTTAATATGCGGTGTTGAGTCCATTTCATTGAGCAAGGAGTAGCTCTTGTCTATTCCATATTTGGCTTAAGGAACTTTATCTGTGCTCATTTCAATCTCTGGTTTTATGCAGCAACCCAACTCACCTTTCCCCTTAAGCAAGCATAAGTTGGTTTTCTAAATTTGAGAACCTTTTCTGTTTTGGAATTCAGTTCCTGTGTAGCCAAGTTTACATTCCGTGTATTAGTGATATCTTATGATGTTTCTTTTTCTGTGTGACTTATTTCAGTTAGAATCATCGTACCTGAATCTACTCATTATGCTGCTACGGGCCTGATGACATAGATTTCATTGCTGAGTGATACTGCATTGTACTTAAGTACCACAAGTTCTTTATCCATTTTTCACTTTCTGCGATGTTGAACTTGTACGTTAAACGAGGTTCTTGTAAACAGAGCCGTTCCAAACTTTGGGGTGGCTGTGTCTTTTTGATTTTAATTTCCCTAAGCTATAGGACCATAAGTGGAAGTGCCCTAGGCTCTGTTGCTTTGTTTTTTAGATGTTTCAGGAAACACCATACACTTTTCCCGAGTGGTTGTTGGCAATTTACATCCCGCCCATCAGCATAACAAGGCTCCCAGTTCTCCATGGCCTGTCCTGCCTTTCTGGATTTTACACTTTTTTCAGATGGCCCTTTTGACCGGGGGGAAGTGAGACTTCATTGTAGTGCAGATTTCCTTTGCAAGCTTGCTTGGTTGGCCAAAAAGGGCGTATGCGTTTTTTCCTGAATATATTCAGGAAAAAACGCATACGCCCTTTTTGGCCAAGTGCATCATTGTGGACGTTCTGCCGCTTTTCCTATGCTTTCAATGCAATTCCAGTCTACCTCCTGAAATCGGTTTCCTGCAATTCTGCCCCGCTTTCAAGTCCTCTTGGCAGCCTTACTTCAGTCTATTTTTGGACGATAGCTGTCATTTATAACTCTGCAGGTTTGTGAATTACAGTGCCCCTGAGCTCCTTTCTTCAACTCGTTTTCTTTTGAGCTGGCCGCAACACCGCAGGATGGCTTCAGGCCCTAATCTGGTTCCGGTACGGCACGCTGAGCCTTTGGTTATTCCCTCTTCCTGGTGGGAAATGAGAGTTAAATTTGCCCGTCCAGACACCTCCAGCTAGCCTCTCATTGGTTCTCGGTATTCCTGTTCATCTTCCGCAGAAATTGCAAACTGGGCCAAACAGGAGGTTAAAGGGACTGACTCTCCAAGTGGGGAGAGTGTTAGTAAAGCGTCTGGAATGTTGCACCCGAGTACCAGGGGAGGAAAACTGAGACATATTTGAACAAGTCTCCCGTTCACATGGTTGATCATACTTGGGTTCACATGCATGTTTTAGCTGAAGGAAGAATACCTAAAACCTGGGTAGTTGAAACCCGTGAAATGGGTACCATGCAATATGACTTCAAAGGGTCTTCATTTGCTCACCGAACCTCTCCAATCCTATCACTGCTGCGTTTATGCCCCTGTACACATGCTTGATTCTCTTTCGGAGACATAGCAATCTATAGGTTTTAAGATACTTACTAGTCAGGTACATTCTTAGGCGTTTAATATGCGGTGTTGAGTCCATTTCATTGAGCAAGGAGTAGCTCTTGTCTATTCCATATTTGGCTTAAGGAACTTTATCTGTGCTCATTTCAATCTCTGGTTTTATGCAGCAACCCAACTCACCTTTCCCCTTAAGCAAGCATAAGTTGGTTTTCTAAATTTGAGAACCTTTTCTGTTTTGGAATTCAGTTCCTGTGTAGCCAAGTTTACATTCCGTGTATTAGTGATATCTTATGATGTTTCTTTTTCTGTGTGACTTATTTCAGTTAGAATCATCGTACCTGAATCTACTCATTATGCTGCTACGGGCCTGATGACATAGATTTCATTGCTGAGTGATACTGCATTGTACTTAAGTACCACAAGTTCTTTATCCATTTTTCACTTTCTGCGATGTTGAACTTGTACTGTAAACGAGGTTCTTGTAAACAGAGCCGTTCCAAACTTTGGGGTGGCTGTGTCTTTTTGATTTTAATTTCCCTAAGCTATAGGACCATAAGTGGAAGTGCCCTAGGTTCTGTTGCTTTGTTTTTTAGATGTTTCAGGAAACACCATACACTTCTCCCGAGTGGTTGTTGGCAATTTACATCCCGCCCATCAGCATAACAAGGCTCCCAGTTCTCCATGGCCTGTCCTGCCTTTCTGGATTTTACACTTTTTTCAGATGGCCCTTTTGACCGGGGGGAAGTGAGACTTCATTGTAGTGCAGATTTCCTTTGCAAGCTTGCTTGGTTGGCCAAAAAGGGCGTATGCGTTTTTTCCTGAATATATTCAGGAAAAAACGCATACGCCCTTTTTGGCCAAGTGCATCATTGTGGACGTTCTGCCTCTTTTCCTATGCTTTCAATGCAATTCCAGTCTACCTCCTGAAATCGGTTTCCTGCAATTCTGCCCCTCTTTCAAGTCCTCTTGGCAGCCTTACTTCAGTCTATTTTTGGACGATAGCTGTCATTTATAACTCTGCAGGTTTGTGAATTACAGTGCCCCTGAGCTCCTTTCTTCAACTGGCTTTCTTTTGAGCTGGCCGCAACACCGCAGGATGGCTTCAGGCCCTAATCTGGTTCCGGTACGGCACGCTGAGCCTTTGGTTATTTCCTCTTCCTGGTGGGAAATGAGAGTTAAATTTGCCCGTCCAGACACCTCCAGCTAGTCTCTCATTGGTTCTCGCTATTCCTGTTCATCTTCCGCAGAAATTGCAAACTGGGCCAAACAGGAGGTTAAAGGCGCTGACTCTCCAAGTGGGGAGAGTGTTAGTAAAGCGTCTGGAATGTTGCACCCGAGTACCAGGGTAGGAAAACTGAGACATATTTGAACACGTCTCCCGTTCACATGGTTGATCATACTTGGGTTCACATGCATGTTTTAGCTGAAGGAAGAATACCTAAAACCTGGGTAGTTGAAACCCGTGAAATGGGTACCATGCAATATGACTTCAAAGGGTCTTCATTTGCTCACCGAACCTCTCCAATCCTATCACTGCTGCGTTTATGCCCCTGTACACATGCTTGATTCTCTTTCGGAGACATAGCAATCCATAGGTTTTAAGATACTTACTAGTCAGGTACATTCTTAGGCGTTTAATATGCGGTGTTGAGTCCATTTCATTGAGCAAGGAGTAGCTCTTGTCTATTCCATATTTGGCTTAAGGAACTTTATCTGTGCTCATTTCAATCTCTGGTTTTATGCAGCAACCCAACTCACCTTTCCCCTTAAGCAAGCATAAGTTGGTTTTCTAAATTTGAGAACCTTTTCTGTTTTGGAATTCAGTTCCTGTGTAGCCAAGTTTACATTCCGTGTATTAGTGATATCTTATGATGTTTCTTTTTCTGTGTGACTTATTTCAGTTAGAATCATCGTACCTGAATCTACTCATTATGCTGCTACGGGCCTGATGACATAGATTTCATTGCTGAGTGATACTGCATTGTACTTAAGTACCACAAGTTCTTTATCCATTTTTCACTTTCTGCGATGTTGAACTTGTACTGTAAACGAGGTTCTTGTAAACAGAGCCGTTCCAAACTTTGGGGTGGCTGTGTCTTTTTGATTTTAATTTCCCTAAGCTATAAGACCATAAGTGGAAGTGCCCTAGGCTCTGTTGCTTTGTTTTTTAGATGTTTCAGGAAACACCATACACTTCTCCCTAGTGTCTGTTGGCAATTTACATCCCGCCCATCAGCATAACAAGGCTCCCAGTTCTCAATGGCCTGTTGCCTTTCTGGATTTTACACTTTTTTCAGATGGCCCTTTTGACCGGGGGGAAGTGAGACTTCATTGTAGTGCAGATTTCCTTTGCAAGCTTGCTTGGTTGGCCAAAAAGGGCGTATGCGTTTTTTCCTGAATATATTCAGGAAAAAACGCATACGCCCTTTTTGGCCAAGTGCATCATTGTGGACGTTCTGCCTCTTTTCCTATGCTTTCAATGCAATTCCAGTCTACCTCCTGAAATCGGTTTCCTGCAATTCTGCCCCGCTTTCAAGTCCTCTTGGCAGCCTTACTTCAGTCTATTTTTGGACGATAGCTGTCATTTATAACTCTGCAGGTTTGTGAATTACAGTGCCCCTGAGCTCCTTTCTTCAACTCGCTTTCTTGTGACCTGGCCGTAACACCGCAGGATGGCTTCAGGTCCTAATCTGGTTACGGCCCGGCATGCTGAGCCTTTGGTTAATTCCTCTTCCTGGTGGGAAATGAGAGTTAAATTTGCCCGTTCAGACACCTCCAGCTAGTCTCTCATTGGTTCTCGCTATTCCTGTTCATCTTCCGCAGAAATTGCAAACTGGGCCAAACAGGAGGTTAAAGGGACTGACTCTCCAAGTGGGGAGAGTGTTAGTAAAGCGTCTGGAATGTTGCACCCGAGTACCAGGGGAGGAAAACTGAGACATATTTGAACACGTCTCCCGTTCACATGGTTGATCATACTCTGGGTTCCACATGCATGTTTTAGCTGAAGGAAGAATACCTTAAACCTGGAGAGTTGAGACCCGTGGAATGGGTACCATGCAATATGACTTCAAAGGGTCTTCATTTGCTCACCGCACCTCTCCAATCCTATCACTGCTGCGTTTATGCCCCTGTACACATGCTTGATTCTCTTTCGGAGACATAGCAATCCATAGGTTTTAAGATACTTACTAGTCAGGTACATTCTTAGGCGTTTAATATGCGATGTTGAGTCCATTTCGTTGAGCAAGGAGTAGCTCTTGTCTATTCCATATTTGACTTAAGGAACTTTATCTGTACTCATTTCAATCTCTGGTTTTATGCAGCACCCCAACTCACCTTTACGCTTAAGCAAGCATAAGTTGGTTTTCTAAATTTGAGACCCTGTTCTGTTCTGTAATTCAGTTCCTGTGTAGCCAAGTTTACATTCCGTGTATTACTGATATCTTATGATGTTTCTTTTTCTGTGTGACTTACTTCAGTTAGAATCATCATACCTGAATCCACTCATTGTGCTGCTAAGGGCCTGATGACACAGATTTCATTGCTGAGTGATATTGCTTTGTAAGTAAATACCACAACTTCTTTATCGATTTTTCACTTTCTGCGATGTTGAACTTGTACTGTAAACGATGTTCTTGTAAACAGAGGCGTCCCAAACTTTGGGGTGGCTGTGTCTTTTTGATTTTAATTTCCCTAAGCTGTAGGACCATAAGTGGAAGTGCCCTAGGTTCTGTTGCTTTGTTTTTTAGATGTTTCAGGAAACACCATACACTTCTCCCGAGTGGTTGTTGGCAATTTACATCCCGCCCATCAGCATAACAAGGCTCCCAGTTCTCCATGGCCTGTCCTGCCTTTCTGGATTTTACACTTTTTTCAGATGGCCCTTTTGACCGGGGGGAAGTGAGACTTCATTGTAGTGCAGATTTCCTTTGCAAGCTTGCTTGGTTGGCCAAAAAGGGCGTATGCGTTTTTTCCTGAATATATTCAGGAAAAAACGCATACGCCCTTTTTGGCCAAGTGCATCATTGTGGACGTTCTGCCGCTTTTCCTATGCTTTCAATGCAATTCCAGTCTACCTCCTGAAATCGGTTTCCTGCAATTCTGCCCCGCTTTCAAGTCCTCTTGGCAGCCTTACTTCAGTCTATTTTTGGACGATAGCTGTCATTTATAACTCTGCAGGTTTGTGAATTACAGTGCCCCTGAGCTCCTTCCTTCAACTCACTTTCTTTTGAGCTGGCCGCAACACCGCAGGATGGCTTCAGGCCCTAATCTGGTTCCGGTACGGCACGCTGAGCCTTTGGTTATTCCCTCTTCCTGGTGGGAAATGAGAGTTAAATTTGCCCGTCCAGACACCTCCAGCTAGCCTCTCATTGGTTCTCGGTATTCCTGTTCATCTTCCGCAGAAATTGCAAACTGGGCCAAACAGGAGGTTAAAGGCGCTGACTCTCCAAGTGGGGAGAGTGTTAGTAAAGCGTCTGGAATGTTGCACCCGAGTACCAGGGGAGGAAAACTGAGACATATTTGAACACGTCTCCCGTTCACATGGTTGATCATACTTGGGTTCACATGCATGTTTTAGCTGAAGGAAGAATACCTAAAACCTGGGTAGTTGAAACCCGTGAAATGGGTACCATGCAATATGACTTCAAAGGGTCTTCATTTGCTCACCGAACCTCTCCAATCCTATCACTGCTGCGTTTATGCCCCTGTACACATGCTTGATTCTCTTTTGGAGACATAGCAATCCATAGGTTTTAAGATACTTACTAGTCAGGTACATTCTTAGGCGTTTAATATGCGGTGTTGAGTCCATTTCATTGAGCAAGGAGTAGCTCTTGTCTATTCCATATTTGGCTTAAGGAACTTTATCCGTGCTCATTTCAATCTCTGGTTTTATGCAGCAACCCAACTCACCTTTCCCCTTAAGCAAGCATAAGTTGGTTTTCTAAATTTGAGAACCTTTTCTGTTTTGGAATTCAGTTCCTGTGTAGCCAAGTTTACATTCCGTGTATTAGTGATATCTTATGATGTTTCTTTTTCTGTGTGACTTATTTAGGTTAGAATCATCGTACCTGAATCTACTCATTATGCTGCTACGGGCCTGATGACATAGATTTCATTGCTGAGTGATACTGCATTGTACTTAAGTACCACAAGTTCTTTATCCATTTTTCACTTTCTGCGATATTGAACTTGTACTGTAAACGAGGTTCTTGTAAACAGAGCCGTTCCAAACTTTGGGGTGGCTGTGTCTTTTTGATTTTAATTTCCCTAAGCTATAGGACCATAAGTGGAAGTGCCCTAGGCTCTGTTGCTTTGTTTTTTAGATGTTTCAGGAAACACCATACACTTCTCCCGAGTGGTTGTTGGCAATTTACATCCCGCCCATCAGCATAACAAGGCTCCCAGTTCTCCATGGCCTGTCCTGCCTTTCTGGATTTTACACTTTTTTCAGATGGCCCTTTTGACCGGGGGGAAGTGAGACTTCATTGTAGTGCAGATTTCCTTTGCAAGCTTGCTTGGTTGGCCAAAAAGGGCGTATGCGTTTTTTCCTGAATATATTCAGGAAAAAACGCATACGCCCTTTTTGGCCAAGTGCATCATTGTGGACGTTCTGCCGCTTTTCCTATGCTTTCAATGCAATTCCAGTCTACCTCCTGAAATCGGTTTCCTGCAATTCTGCCCCGCTTTCAAGTCCTCTTGGCAGCCTTACTTCAGTCTATTTTTGGACGATAGCTGTCATTTATAACTCTGCAGGTTTGTGAATTACAGTGCCCCTGAGCTCCTTTCTTCAACTGGCTTTCTTTTGAGCTGGCCGCAACACCGCAGGATGGCTTCAGGCCCTAATCTGGTTCCGGTACGGCACGCTGAGCCTTTGGTTATTTCCTCTTCCTGGTGGGAAATGAGAGTTAAATTTGCCCGTCCAGACACCTCCAGCTAGCCTCTCATTGGTTCTCGCTATTCCTGTTCATCTTCCGCAGAAATTGCAAACTGGGCCAAACAGGAGGTTAAAGGCGCTGACTCTCCAAGTGGGGAGAGTGTTAGTAAAGCATCTGGAATGTTGCACCCGAGTACCAGGGGAGGAAAACTGAGACATATTTGAACACGTCTCCCGTTCACATGGTTGATCATACTTGGGTTCACATGCATGTTTTAGCTGAAGGAAGAATACCTAAAACCTGGGTAGTTGAAACCCGTGAAATGGGTACCATGCAATATGACTTCAAAGGGTCTTCATTTGCTCACCGAACCTCTCCAATCCTATCACTGCTGCGTTTATGCCCCTGTACACATGCTTGATTCTCTTTCGGAGACATAGCAATCCATAGGTTTTAAGATACTTACTAGTCAGGTACATTCTTAGGCGTTTAATATGCGGTGTTGAGTCCATTTCATTGAGCAAGGAGTAGCTCTTGTCTATTCCATATTTGGCTTAAGGAACTTTATCTGTGCTCATTTCAATCTCTGGTTTTATGCAGCAACCCAACTAACCTTTCCCCTTAAGCAAGCATAAGTTGGTTTTCTAAATTTGAGAACCTTTTCTGTTTTGGAATTCAGTTCCTGTGTAGCCAAGTTTACATTCCGTGTATTAGTGATATCTTATGATGTTTCTTTTTCTGTGTGACTTATTTCAGTTAGAATCATCGTACCTAAATCTACTCATTATGCTGCTACGGGCCTGATGACATAGATTTCATTGCTGAGTGATACTGCATTGTACTTAAGTACCACAAGTTCTTTATCCATTTTTCACTTTCTGCGATGTTGAACTTGTACTGTAAATGAGGTTCTTGTAAACAGAGCCGTTCCAAACTTTGGGGTGGCTGTGTCTTTTTGATTTTAATTTCCCTAAGCTATAGGACCATAAGTGGAAGTGCCCTAGGCTCTGTTGCTTTGTTTTTTAGATGTTTCAGGAAACACCATACACTTCTCCCTAGTGTCTGTTGGCAATTTACATCCCGCCCATCAGCATAACAAGGCTCCCAGTTCTCAATGGCCTGTTGCCTTTCTGGATTTTACACTTTTTTCAGATGGCCCTTTTGACCGGGGGGAAGTGAGACTTCATTGTAGTGCAGATTTCCTTTGCAAGCTTGCTTGGTTGGCCAAAAAGGGCGTATGCGTTTTTTCCTGAATATATTCAGGAAAAAACGCATACGCCCTTTTTGGCCAAGTGCATCATTGTGGACGTTCTGCCTCTTTTCCTATGCTTTCAATGCAATTCCAGTCTACCTCCTGAAATCGGTTTCCTGCAATTCTGCCCCGCATTCAAGTCCTCTTGGCAGCCTTACTTCAGTCTATTTTTGGACGATAGCTGTCATTTATAACTCTGCAGGTTTGTGAATTACAGTGCCCCTGAGCTCCTTCCTTCAACTCGCTTTCTTTTGAGCTGGCCGCAACACCGCAGGATGGCTTCAGGCCCTAATCTGGTTCCGGTACGGCACGCTGAGCCTTTGGTTATTCCCTCTTCCTGGTGGGAAATGAGAGTTAAATTTGCCCGTCCAGACACCTCCAGCTAGTCTCTCATTGGTTCTCGCTATTCCTGTTCATCTTCCGCAGAAATTGCAAACTGGGCCAAACAGGAGGTTAAAGGCACTGACTCTCCAAGTCGGGAGAGTGTTAGTAAAGCGTCTGGAATGTTGCACCTGAGTACCAGGGGAGGAAAACTGAGACATATTTGAACACGTCTCCCGTTCACATGGTTGATCATACTCTGGGTTCCACATGCATGTTTTAGCTGAAGGAAGAATACCTTAAACCTGGAGAGTTAAGACCCGTGTAATGGGTACCATGCAATATGACTTCAAAGGGTCTTCATTTGCTCACCGAACCTCTCCAATCCTATCACTGCTGCGTTTATGCCCCTGTACACATGCTTGATTCTCTTTCGGAGACATAGCAATCCATAGGTTTTAAGATACTTACTAGTCAGGTACATTCTTAGGCGTTTAATATGCGGTGTTGAGTCCATTTCGTTGAGCAAGGAGTAGCTCTTGTCTATTCCATATTTGACTTAAGGAACTTTATCTGTGCTCATTTCAATCTCTGGTTTTATGCAGCACCCCAACTCACCTTTACCCTTAAGCAAGCATAAGTTGGTTTTCTAAATTTGAGACCCTGTTCTGTTCTGTAATTCAGTTCCTGTGTAGCCAAGTTTACATTCCGTGTATTACTGATATCTTATGATGTTTCTTTTTCTGTGTGACTTACTTCAGTTAGAATCATCATACCTGAATCCACTCATTGTGCTGCTAAGGGCCTGATGACACAGATTTCATTGCTTATTGATATTGCTTTGTAAGTAAATACCACAACTTCTTTATCCATTTTTCACTTTCTGCGATGTTGAACTTGTACTGTAAACGAGGTTCTTGTAAACAGAGCCGTTCCAAACTTTGGGGTGGCTGTGTCTTTTTGATTTTAATTTCCCTAAGCTATAGGACCATAAGTGGAAGTGCCCTAGGTTCTGTTGCTTTGTTTTTTAGATGTTTCAGGAAACACCATACACTTCTCCCGAGTGGTTGTTGGCAATTTACATCCCGCCCATCAGCATAACAAGGCTCCGAGTTCTCCATGGCCTGTCCTGCCTTTCTGGATTTTACACTTTTTTCAGATGGCCCTTTTGACCGGGGGGAAGTGAGACTTCATTGTAGTGCAGATTTCCTTTGCAAGCTTGCTTGGTTGGCCAAAAAGGGCGTATGCGTTTTTTCCTGAATATATTCAGGAAAAAACGCATACGCCCTTTTTGGCCAAGTGCATCATTGTGGACGTTCTGCCTCTTTTCCTATGCTTTCAATGCAATTCCAGTCTACCTCCTGAAATCGGTTTCCTGCAATTCTGCCCCTCTTTCAAGTCCTCTTGGCAGCCTTACTTCAGTCTATTTTTGGACGATAGCTGTCATTTATAACTCTGCAGGTTTGTGAATTACAGTGCCCCTGAGCTCCTTTCTTCAACTGGCTTTCTTTTGAGCTGGCCGCAACACCGCTGGATGGCTTCAGGCCCTAATCTGGTTCCGGTACGGCACGCTGAGCCTTTGGTTATTTCCTCTTCCTGGTGGGAAATGAGAGTTAAATTTGCCCGTCCAGACACCTCCAGCTAGCCTCTCATTGGTTCTCGCTATTCCTGTTCATCTTCCGCAGAAATTGCAAACTGGGCCAAACAGGAGGTTAAAGGCGCTGACTCTCCAAGTGGGGAGAGTGTTAGTAAAGCGTCTGGAATGTTGCACCCGAGTACCAGGGTAGGAAAACTGAGACATATTTGAACACGTCTCCCGTTCACATGGTTGATCATACTTGGGTTCACATGCATGTTTTAGCTGAAGGAAGAATACCTAAAACCTGGGTAGTTGAAACCCGTGAAATGGGTACCATGCAATATGACTTCAAAGGGTCTTCATTTGCTCACCGAACCTCTCCAATCCTATCACTGCTGCGTTTATGCCCCTGTACACATGCTTGATTCTCTTTCGGAGACATAGCAATCCATAGGTTTTAAGATACTTACTAGTCAGGTACATTCTTAGGCGTTTAATATGCGGTGTTGAGTCCATTTCATTGAGCAAGGAGTAGCTCTTGTCTATTCCATATTTGGCTTAAGGAACTTTATCTGTGCTCATTTCAATCTCTGGTTTTATGCAGCAACCCAACTCACCTTTCCCCTTAAGCAAGCATAAGTTGGTTTTCTAAATTTGAGAACCTTTTCTGTTTTGGAATTCAGTTCCTGTGTAGCCAAGTTTACATTCCGTGTATTAGTGATATCTTATGATGTTTCTTTTTCTGTGTGACTTATTTCAGTTAGAATCATCGTACCTGAATCTACTCATTATGCTGCTACGGGCCTGATGACATAGATTTCATTGCTGAGTGATACTGCATTGTACTTAAGTACCACAAGTTCTTTATCCATTTTTCACTTTCTGCGATGTTGAACTTGTACTGTAAACGAGGTTCTTGTAAACAGAGCCGTTCCAAACTTTGGGGTGGCTGTGTCTTTTTGATTTTAATTTCCCTAAGCTATAGGACCATAAGTGGAAGTGCCCTAGGCTCTGTTGCTTTGTTTTTTAGATGTTTCAGGAAACACCATACACTTTTCCCTAGTGTCTGTTGGCAATTTACATCCCGCCCATCAGCATAACAAGGCTCCCAGTTCTCAATGGCCTGTTGCCTTTCTGGATTTTACACTTTTTTCAGATGGCCCTTTTGACCGGGGGGAAGTGAGACTTCATTGTAGTGCAGATTTCCTTTGCAAGCTTGCTTGGTTGGCCAAAAAGGGCGTATGCGTTTTTTCCTGAATATATTCAGGAAAAAACGCATACGCCCTTTTTGGCCAAGTGCATCATTGTGGACGTTCTGCCTCTTTTCCTATGCTTTCAATGCAATTCCAGTCTACCTCCTGAAATCGGTTTCCTGCAATTCTGCCCCGCTTTCAAGTCCTCTTGGCAGCCTTACTTCAGTCTATTTTTGGACGATAGCTGTCATTTATAACTCTGCAGGTTTGTGAATTACAGTGCCCCTGAGCTCCTTTCTTCAACTCGCTTTCTTGTGACCTGGCCGTAACACCGCAGGATGGCTTCAGGCCCTAATCTGGTTACGGCCCGGCATGCTGAGCCTTTGGTTAATTCCTCTTCCTGGTGGGAAATGAGAGTTAAATTTGCCCGTTCAGACACCTCCAGCTAGTCTCTCATTGGTTCTCGCTATTCCTGTTCATCTTCCGCAGAAATTGCAAACTGGGCCAAACAGGAGGTTAAAGGGACTGACTCTCCAAGTCGGGAGAGTGTTAGTAAAGCGTCTGGAATGTTGCACCCGAGTACCAGGGGAGGAAAACTGAGACATATTTGAACACGTCTCCCGTTCACATGGTTGATCATACTCTGGGTTCCACATGCATGTTTTAGCTGAAGGAAGAATACCTTAAACCTGGAGAGTTGAGACCCGTGGAATGGGTACCATGCAATATGACTTCAAAGGGTCTTCATTTGCTCACCGAACCTCTCCAATCCTATCACTGCTGCGTTTATGCCCCTGTACACATGCATGATTCTCTTTCGGAGACATAGCAATCCATAGGTTTTAAGATACTTACTAGTCAGGTACATTCTTAGGCGTTTAATATGCGATGTTGAGTCCATTTCGTTGAGCAAGGAGTAGCTCTTGTCTATTCCATATTTGACTTAAGGAACTTTATCTGTACTCATTTCAATCTCTGGTTTTATGCAGCACCCCAACTCACCTTTACGCTTAAGCAAGCATAAGTTGGTTTTCTAAATTTGAGACCCTGTTCTGTTCTGTAATTCAGTTCCTGTGTAGCCAAGTTTACATTCCGTGTATTACTGATATCTTATGATGTTTCTTTTTCTGTGTGACTTACTTCAGTTAGAATCATCATACCTGAATCCACTCATTGTGCTGCTAAGTGCCTGATGACACAGATTTCATTGCTGAGTGATATTGCTTTGTAAGTAAATACCACAACTTCTTTATCGATTTTTCACTTTCTGCGATGTTGAACTTGTACTGTAAACGATGTTCTTGTAAACAGAGGCGTCCCAAACTTTGGGGTGGCTGTGTCTTTTTGATTTTAATTTCCCTAAGCTGTAGGACCATAAGTGGCAGTGCCCTAGGCTCTGTTGCTTTGTTTTTTAGATGTTTCAGGAAACACCATACACTTCTCCCGAGTGTCTGTTGGCAATTTACATCCCGCCCATCAGCATAACAAGGCTCCCAGTTCTCCATGGCCTGTCCTGCCTTTCTGGATTTTACACTTTTTTCAGATGGCCCTTTTGACCGGGGGGAAGTGAGACTTCATTGTAGTGCAGATTTCCTTTGCAAGCTTGCTTGGTTGGCCAAAAAGGGCGTATGCGTTTTTTCCTGAATATATTCAGGAAAAAACGCATACGCCCTTTTTGGCCAAGTGCATCATTGTGGACGTTCTGCCGCTTTTCCTATGCTTTCAATGCAATTCCAGTCTACCTCCTGAAATCGGTTTCCTGCAATTCTGCCCCGCTTTCAAGTCCTCTTGGCAGCCTTACTTCAGTCTATTTTTGGACGATAGCTGTCATTTATAACTCTGCAGGTTTGTGAATTACAGTGCCCCTGAGCTCCTTCCTTCAACTCGCTTTCTTTTGAGCTGGCCGCAACACCGCAGGATGGCTTCAGGCCCTAATCTGGTTCCGGTACGGCACGCTGAGCCTTTGGTTATTCCCTCTTCCTGGTGGGAAATGAGAGTTAAATTTGCCCGTCCAGACACCTCCAGCTAGCCTCTCATTGGTTCTCGGTATTCCTGTTCATCTTCCGCAGAAATTGCAAACTGGGCCAAACAGGAGGTTAAAGGCGCTGACTCTCCAAGTCGGGAGAGTGTTAGTAAAGCGTCTGGAATGTTGCACCCGAGTACCAGGGGAGGAAAACTGAGACATATTTGAACACGTCTCCCGTTCACATGGTTGATCATACTTGGGTTCACATGCATGTTTTAGCTGAAGGAAGAATACCTAAAACCTGGGTAGTTGAAACCCGTGAAATGGGTACCATGCAATATGACTTCAAAGGGTCTTCATTTGCTCACCGAACCTCTCCAATCCTATCACTGCTGCGTTTATGCCCCTGTACACATGCTTGATTCTCTTTCGGAGACATAGCAATCCATAGGTTTTAAGATACTTACTAGTCAGGTACATTCTTAGGCGTTTAATATGCGGTGTTGAGTCCATTTCATTGAGCAAGGAGTAGCTCTTGTCTATTCCATATTTGGCTTAAGGAACTTTATCTGTGCTCATTTCAATCTCTGGTTTTATGCAGCAACCCAACTCACCTTTCCCCTTAAGCAAGCATAAGTTGGTTTTCTAAATTTGAGAACCTTTTCTGTTTTGGAATTCAGTTCCTGTGTAGCCAAGTTTACATTCCGTGTATTAGTGATATCTTATGATGTTTCTTTTTCTGTGTGACTTATTTCAGTTAGAATCATCGTACCTGAATCTACTCATTATGCTGCTACGGGCCTGATGACATAGATTTCATTGCTGAGTGATACTGCATTGTACTTAAGTACCACAAGTTCTTTATCCATTTTTCACTTTCTGCGATGTTGAACTTGTACTGTAAACGAGGTTCTTGTAAACAGAGCCGTTCCAAACTTTGGGGTGGCTGTGTCTTTTTGATTTTAATTTCCCTAAGCTATAGGACCATAAGTGGAAGTGCCCTAGGCTCTGTTGCTTTGTTTTTTAGATGTTTCAGGAAACACCATACACTTTTCCCTAGTGTCTGTTGGCAATTTACATCCCGCCCATCAGCATAACAAGGCTCCCAGTTCTCAATGGCCTGTTGCCTTTCTGGATTTTACACTTTTTTCAGATGGCCCTTTTGACCGGGGGGAAGTGAGACTTCATTGTAGTGCAGATTTCCTTTGCAAGCTTGCTTGGTTGGCCAAAAAGGGCGTATGCGTTTTTTCCTGAATATATTCAGGAAAAAACGCATACGCCCTTTTTGGCCAAGTGCATCATTGTGGACGTTCTGCCTCTTTTCCTATGCTTTCAATGCAATTCCAGTCTACCTCCTGAAATCGGTTTCCTGCAATTCTGCCCCGCTTTCAAGTCCTCTTGGCAGCCTTACTTCAGTCTATTTTTGGATGATAGCTGTCATTTATAACTCTGCAGGTTTGTGAATTACAGTGCCCCTGAGCTCCTTTCTTCAACTCGCTTTCTTGTGACCTGGCCGTAACACCGCAGGATGGCTTCAGGCCCTAATCTGGTTACGGCCCGGCATGCTGAGCCTTTGGTTAATTCCTCTTCCTGGTGGGAAATGAGAGTTAAATTTGCCCGTTCAGACACCTCCAGCTAGTCTCTCATTGGTTCTCGCTATTCCTGTTCATCTTCCGCAGAAATTGCAAACTGGGCCAAACAGGAGGTTAAAGGGACTGACTCTCCAAGTCGGGAGAGTGTTAGTAAAGCGTCTGGAATGTTGCACCCGAGTACCAGGGGAGGAAAACTGAGACATATTTGAACACGTCTCCCGTTCACATGGTTGATCATACTCTGGGTTCCACATGCATGTTTTAGCTGAAGGAAGAATACCTTAAACCTGGAGAGTTGAGACCCGTGGAATGGGTACCATGCAATATGACTTCAAAGGGTCTTCATTTGCTCACCGAACCTCTCCAATCCTATCACTGCTGCGTTTATGCCCCTGTACACATGCTTGATTCTCTTTCGGAGACATAGCAATCCATAGGTTTTAAGATACTTACTAGTCAGGTACATTCTTAGGCGTTTAATATGCGATGTTGAGTCCATTTCGTTGAGCAAGGAGTAGCTCTTGTCTATTCCATATTTGACTTAAGGAACTTTATCTGTACTCATTTCAATCTCTGGTTTTATGCAGCACCCCAACTCACCTTTACGCTTAAGCAAGCATAAGTTGGTTTTCTAAATTTGAGACCCTGTTCTGTTCTGTAATTCAGTTCCTGTGTAGCCAAGTTTACATTCCGTGTATTACTGATATCTTATGATGTTTCTTTTTCTGTGTGACTTACTTCAGTTAGAATCATCATACCTGAATCCACTCATTGTGCTGCTAAGTGCCTGATGACACAGATTTCATTGCTGAGTGATATTGCTTTGTAAGTAAATACCACAACTTCTTTATCGATTTTTCACTTTCTGCGATGTTGAACTTGTACTGTAAACGATGTTCTTGTAAACAGAGGCGTCCCAAACTTTGGGGTGGCTGTGTCTTTTTGATTTTAATTTCCCTAAGCTGTAGGACCATAAGTGGCAGTGCCCTAGGCTCTGTTGCTTTGTTTTTTAGATGTTTCAGGAAACACCATACACTTCTCCCGAGTGGTTGTTGGCAATTTACATCCCGCCCATCAGCATAACAAGGCTCCCAGTTCTCCATGGCCTGTCCTGCCTTTCTGGATTTTACACTTTTTTCAGATGGCCCTTTTGACCGGGGGGAAGTGAGACTTCATTGTAGTGCAGATTTCCTTTGCAAGCTTGCTTGGTTGGCCAAAAAGGGCGTATGCGTTTTTTCCTGAATATATTCAGGAAAAAACGCATACGCCCTTTTTGGCCAAGTGCATCATTGTGGACGTTCTGCCGCTTTTCCTATGCTTTCAATGCAATTCCAGTCTACCTCCTGAAATCGGTTTCCTGCAATTCTGCCCCGCTTTCAAGTCCTCTTGGCAGCCTTACTTCAGTCTATTTTTGGACGATAGCTGTCATTTATAACTCTGCAGGTTTGTGAATTACAGTGCCCCTGAGCTCCTTCCTTCAACTCGCTTTCTTTTGAGCTGGCCGCAACACCGCAGGATGGCTTCAGGCCCTAATCTGGTTCCGGTACGGCACGCTGAGCCTTTGGTTATTCCCTCTTCCTGGTGGGAAATGAGAGTTAAATTTGCCCGTCCAGACACCTCCAGCTAGCCTCTCATTGGTTCTCGGTATTCCTGTTCATCTTCCGCAGAAATTGCAAACTGGGCCAAACAGGAGGTTAAAGGCGCTGACTCTCCAAGTGGGGAGAGTGTTAGTAAAGCGTCTGGAATGTTGCACCCGAGTACCAGGGGAGGAAAACTGAGACATATTTGAACACGTCTCCTGTTCACATGGTTGATCATACTTGGGTTCACATGCATGTTTTAGCTGAAGGAAGAATACCTAAAACCTGGGTAGTTGAAACCCGTGAAATGGGTACCATGCAATATGACTTCAAAGGGTCTTCATTTGCTCACCGAACCTCTCCAATCCTATCACTGCTGCGTTTATGCCCCTGTACACATGCTTGATTCTCTTTCGGAGACATAGCAATCCATAGGTTTTAAGATACTTACTAGTCAGGTACATTCTTAGGCGTTTAATATGCGGTGTTGAGTCCATTTCATTGAGCAAGGAGTAGCTCTTGTCTATTCCATATTTGGCTTAAGGAACTTTATCTGTGCTCATTTCAATCTCTCGTTTTATGCAGCAACCCAACTCACCTTTCCCCTTAAGCAAGCATAAGTTGGTTTTCTAAATTTGAGAACCTTTTCTGTTTTGGAATTCAGTTCCTGTGTAGCCAAGTTTACATTCCGTGTATTAGTGATATCTTATGATGTTTCTTTTTCTGTGTGACTTATTTAGGTTAGAATCATCGTACCTGAATCTACTCATTATGCTGCTACGGGCCTGATGACATAGATTTCATTGCTGAGTGATACTGCATTGTACTTAAGTACCACAAGTTCTTTATCCATTTTTCACTTTCTGCGATGTTGAACTTGTACTGTAAACGAGGTTCTTGTAAACAGAGCCGTTCCAAACTTTGGGGTGGCTGTGTCTTTTTGATTTTAATTTCCCTAAGCTATAGGACCATAAGTGGAAGTGCCCTAGGCTCTGTTGCTTTGTTTTTTAGATGTTTCAGGAAACACCATACACTTCTCCCGAGTGGTTGTTGGCAATTTACATCCCGCCCATCAGCATAACAAGGCTCCCAGTTGTCCATGGCCTGTCCTGCCTTTCTGGATTTTACACTTTTTTCAGATGGCCCTTTTGACCGGGGGGAAGTGAGACTTCATTGTAGTGCAGATTTCCTTTGCAAGCTTGCTTGGTTGGCCAAAAAGGGCGTATGCGTTTTTTCCTGAATATATTCAGGAAAAAACGCATACGCCCTTTTTGGCCAAGTGCATCATTGTGGACGTTCTGCCGCTTTTCCTATGCTTTCAATGCAATTCCAGTCTACCTCCTGAAATCGGTTTCCTGCAATTCTGCCCCGCTTTCAAGTCCTCTTGGCAGCCTTACTTCAGTCTATTTTTGGACGATAGCTGTCATTTATAACTCTGCAGGTTTGTGAATTACAGTGCCCCTGAGCTCCTTTCTTCAACTCGCTTTCTTTTGAGCTGGCCGCAACACCGCAGGATGGCTTCAGGCCCTAATCTGGTTCCGGTACGGCACGCTGAGCCTTTGGTTATTCCCTCTTCCTGGTGGGAAATGAGAGTTAAATTTGCCCGTCCAGACACCTCCAGCTAGCCTCTCATTGGTTCTCGGTATTCCTGTTCATCTTCCGCAGAAATTGCAAACTGGGCCAAACAGGAGGTTAAAGGGACTGACTCTCCAAGTCGGGAGAGTGTTAGTAAAGCGTCTGGAATGTTGCACCCGAGTACCAGGGGAGGAAAACTGAGACATATTTGAACACGTCTCCCATTCACATGGTTGATCATACTCTGGGTTCCACATGCATGATTTAGCTGAAGGAAGAATACCTTAAACCTGGAGAGTTGAGACCCGTGGAATGGGTACCATGCAATATGACTTCAAAGGGTCTTCATTTGCTCACCGCACCTCTCCAATCCTATCACTGCTGCGTTTATGCCCCTGTACACATGCTTGATTCTCTTTCGGAGACATAGCAATCCATAGGTTTTAAGATACTTACTAGTCAGGTACATTCTTAGGCGTTTAATATGCGATGTTGAGTCCATTTCGTTGAGCAAGGAGTAGCTCTTGTCTATTCCATATTTGACTTAAGGAACTTTATCTGTACTCATTTCAATCTCTGGTTTTATGCAGCACCCCAACTCACCTTTACGCTTAAGCAAGCATAAGTTGGTTTTCTAAATTTGAGACCCTGTTCTGTTCTGTAATTCAGTTCCTGTGTAGCCAAGTTTACATTCCGTGTATTACTGATATCTTATGATGTTTCTTTTTCTGTGTGACTTACTTCAGTTAGAATCATCATACCTGAATCCACTCATTGTGCTGCTAAGGGCCTGATGACACAGATTTCATTGCTGAGTGATATTGCTTTGTAAGTAAATACCACAACTTCTTTATCGATTTTTCACTTTCTGCGATGTTGAACTTGTACTGTAAACGATGTTCTTGTAAACAGAGGCGTCCCAAACTTTGGGGTGGCTGTGTCTTTTTGATTTTAATTTCCCTAAGCTGTAGGACCATAAGTGGCAGTGCCCTAGGCTCTGTTGCTTTGTTTTTTAGATGTTTCAGGAAACACCATACACTTCTCCCGAGTGGTTGTTGGCAATTTACATCCCGCCCATCAGCATAACAAGGCTCCCAGTTGTCCATGGCCTGTCCTGCCTTTCTGGATTTTACACTTTTTTCAGATGGCCCTTTTGACCGGGGGGAAGTGAGACTTCATTGTAGTGCAGATTTCCTTTGCAAGCTTGCTTGGTTGGCCAAAAAGGGCGTATGCGTTTTTTCCTGAATATATTCAGGAAAAAACGCATACGCCCTTTTTGGCCAAGTGCATCATTGTGGACGTTCTGCCTCTTTTCCTATGCTTTCAATGCAATTCCAGTCTACCTCCTGAAATCGGTTTCCTGCAATTCTGCCCCGCTTTCAAGTCCTCTTGGCAGCCTTACTTCAGTCTATTTTTGGACGATAGCTGTCATTTATAACTCTGCAGGTTTGTGAATTACAGTGCCCCTGAGCTCCTTTCTTCAACTCGCTTTCTTTTGAGCTGGCCGCAACACCGCAGGATGGCTTCAGGCCCTAATCTGGTTCCGGTACGGCACGCTGAGCCTTTGGTTATTCCCTCTTCCTGGTGGGAAATGAGAGTTAAATTTGCCCGTCCAGACACCTCCAGCTAGCCTCTCATTGGTTCTCGGTATTCCTGTTCATCTTCCGCAGAAATTGCAAACTGGGCCAAACAGGAGGTTAAAGGGACTGACTCTCCAAGTGGGGAGAGTTTTAGTAAAGCGTCTGGAATGTTGCACCCGAGTACCAGGGGAGGAAAACTGAGACATATTTGAACACGTCTCCCGTTCACATGGTTGATCATACTTGGGTTCACATGCATGTTTTAGCTGAAGGAAGAATACCTAAAACCTGGGTAGTTGAAACCCGTGAAATGGGTACCATGCAATATGACTTCAAAGGGTCTTCATTTGCTCACCGAACCTCTCCAATCCTATCACTGCTGCGTTTATGCCCCTGTACACATGCTTGATTCTCTTTCGGAGACATAGCAATCCATAGGTTTTAAGATACTTACTAGTCAGGTACATTCTTAGGCGTTTAATATGCGGTGTTGAGTCCATTTCATTGAGCAAGGAGTAGCTCTTGTCTATTCCATATTTGGCTTAAGGAACTTTATCTGTGCTCATTTCAATCTCTGGTTTTATGCAGCAACCCAACTCACCTTTCCCCTTAAGCAAGCATAAGTTGGTTTTCTAAATTTGAGAAACTTTTCTGTTTTGGAATTCAGTTCCTGTGTAGCCAAGTTTACATTCCGTGTATTAGTGATATCTTATGATGTTTCTTTTTCTGTGTGACTTATTTCAGTTAGAATCATCGTACCTGAATCTACTCATTATGCTGCCACGGGCCTGATGACATAGATTTCATTGCTGAGTGATACTGCATTGTACTTAAGTACCACAAGTTCTTTATCCATTTTTCACTTTCTGCGATGTTGAACTTGTACGTTAAACGAGGTTCTTGTAAACAGAGCCGTTCCAAACTTTGGGGTGGCTGTGTCTTTTTGATTTTAATTTCCCTAAGCTATAGGACCATAAGTGGAAGTGCCCTAGGCTCTGTTGCTTTGTTTTTTAGATGTTTCAGGAAACACCATACACTTCTCCTGAGTGTCTGTTGGCAATTCACATCCCGCCCATCAGCATAACAAGGCTCCCAGTTCTCAATGGCCTGTTGCCTTTCTGGATTTTACACTTTTTTCAGATGGCCCTTTTGACCGGGGGGAAGTGAGACTTCATTGTAGTGCAGATTTCCTTTGCAAGCTTGCTTGGTTGGCCAAAAAGGGCGTATGCGTTTTTTCCTGAATATATTCAGGAAAAAACGCATACGCCCTTTTTGGCCAAGTGCATCATTGTGGACGTTCTGCCTCTTTTCCTATGCTTTCAATGCAATTCCAGTCTACCTCCTGAAATCGGTTTCCTGCAATTCTGCCCCGCTTTCAAGTCTTCTTGGCAGCCTTACTTCAGTCTATTTTTGGACGATAGCTGTCATTTATAACTCTGCAGGTTTGTGAATTACAGTGCCCCTGAGCTCCTTTCTTCAACTCGCTTTCTTGTGACCTGGCCGTAACACCGCAGGATGGCTTCAGGCCCTAATCTGGTTCCGGCCCGGCATGCTGAGCCTTTGGTTAATTCCTCTTCCTGGTGGGAAATGAGAGTTAAATTTGCCCGTTCAGACACCTCCAGCTAGTCTCTCATTGGTTCTCGCTATTCCTGTTCATCTTCCGCAGAAATTGCAAACTGGGCCAAACAGGAGGTTAAAGGGACTGACTCTCCAAGTCGGGAGAGTGTTAGTAAAGCGTCTGGAATGTTGCACCCGAGTACCAGGGGAGGAAAACTGAGACATATTTGAACACGTCTCCCGTTCACATGGTTGATCATACTCTGGGTTCCACATGCATGTTTTAGCTGAAGGAAGAATACCTTAAACCTGGAGAGTTGAGACCCGTGGAATGGGTACCATGCAATATGACTTCAAAGGGTCTTCATTTGCTCACCGCACCTCTCCAATCCTATCACTGCTGCGTTTATGCCCCTGTACAGATGCTTGATTCTCTTTCGGAGACATAGCAATCCATAGGTTTTAAGATACTTACTAGTCAGGTACATTCTTAGGCGTTTAATATGCGATGTTGAGTCCATTTCATTGAGCAAGGAGTAGCTCTTGTCTATTCCATATTTGACTTAAGGAACTTTATCTGTACTCATTTCAATCTCTGGTTTTATGCAGCACCCCAACTCACCTTTACGCTTAAGCAAGCATAAGTTGGTTTTCTAAATTTGAGACCCTGTTCTGTTCTGTAATTCAGTTCCTGTGTAGCCAAGTTTACATTCCGTGTATTACTGATATCTTATGATGTTTCTTTTTCTGTGTGACTTACTTCAGTTAGAATCATCATACCTGAATCCACTCATTGTGCTGCTAAGGGCCTGATGACACAGATTTCATTGCTGAGTGATATTGCTTGGTAAGTAAATACCACAACTTCTTTATCCATTTTTCACTTTCTGCGATGTTGAACTTGTACTGTAAATGATGTTCTTGTAAACAGAGGCGTCCCAAACTTTGGGGTGGCTGTGTCTTTTTGATTTTAATTTCCCTAAGCTGTAGGACCATAAGTGGCAGTGCCCTAGGCTCTGTTGCTTTGTTTTTTAGATGTTTCAGGAAACACCATACACTTCTCCCGAGTGGTTGTTGGCAATTTACATCCCGCCCATCAGCATAACAAGGCTCCCAGTTCTCCATGGCCTGTCCTGCCTTTCTGGATTTTACACTTTTTTCAGATGGCCCTTTAGACCGGGGGGAAGTGAGACTTCATTGTAGTGCAGATTTCCTTTGCAAGCTTGCTTGGTTGGCCAAAAAGGGCGTATGCGTTTTTTCCTGAATATATTCAGGAAAAAACGCATACGCCCTTTTTGGCCAAGTGCATCATTGTGGACGTTCTGCCGCTTTTCTTATGCTTTCAATGCAATTCCAGTCTACCTCCTGAAATCGGTTTCCTGCAATTCTGCCCCGCTTTCAAGTCCTCTTGGCAGCCTTACTTCAGTCTATTTTTGGACGATCGCTGTCATTTATAACTCTGCAGGTTTGTGAATTACAGTGCCCCTGAGCTCCTTTCTTCAACTGGCTTTCTTTTGAGCTGGCCGCAACACCGCAGGATGGCTTCAGGCCCTAATCTGGTTCCGGTACGGCACGCTGAGCCTTTGGTTATTCCCTCTTCCTGGTGGGAAATGAGAGTTAAATTTGCCCGTCCAGACACCTCCAGCTGGCCTCTCATTGGTTCTCGCTATTCCTGTTCATCTTCCGCAGAAATTGCAAACTGGGCCAAACAGGAGGTTAAAGGCGCTGACTCTCCAAGTGGGGAGAGTGTTAGTAAAGCGTCTGGAATGTTGCACCCGAGTACCAGGGGAGGAAAACTGAGACATATTTGAACACGTCTCCCGTTCACATGGTTGATCATACTTGGGTTACACATGCATGTTTTAGCTGAAGGAAGAATACCTTAAACCTGGAGAGTTGAGACCCGTGGAATGGGTACCATGCAATATGACTTCAAAGGGTCTTCATTTGCTCACCGAACCTCTCCAATCCTATCACTGCTGCGTTTATGCCCCTGTACACATGTTTGATTCTCTTTTGGAGACATAGCAATCCATAGGTTTTACGATACTTACTAGTCAGGTACATTCTTAGGCGTTTAATATGCGGTGTTGAGTCCATTTCGTTGAGCAAGGAGTAGCTCTTGTCTATTCCATATTTGACTTAAGGAACTTTATCTGTGCTCATTTCAATCTCTGGTTTTATGCAGCACCCCAACTCACCTTTCCCCTTAAGCAAGCATAAGTTGTTTTTCTAAATTTGAGACCCTGTTCTGTTCTGTAATTCAGTTCCTGTGTAGCCAAGTTTACATTCCGTGTATTACTGATATCTTATGATGTTTCTTTTTCTGTGTGACTTACTTCAGTTAGAATCATCATACCTGAATCCACTCATTGTGCTGCTAAGTGCCTGATGACACAGATTTCATTGCTGAGTGATATTGCTTTGTAAGTAAATACCACAACTTCTTTATCCATTTTTCACTTTCTGCGATGTTGAACTTGTACTGTAAACGAGGTTCTTGTAAACAGAGCCGTTCCAAACTTTGGGGTGGCTGTGTCTTTTTGATTTTAATTTCCCTAAGCTATAGGACCATAACTGGAAGTGCCCTAGGTTCTGTTGCTTTGTTTTTTAGATGTTTCAGGAAACACCATACACTTCTCCCGAGTGGTTGTTGGCAATTTACATCCCGCCCATCAGCATAACAAGGCTCCCAGTTCTCCATGGCCTGTCCTGCCTTTCTGGATTTTACACTTTTTTCAGATGGCCCTTTTGACCGGGGGGAAGTGAGACTTCATTGTAGTGCAGATTTCCTTTGCAAGCTTGCTTGGTTGGCCAAATAGGGCGTATGCGTTTTTTCCTGAAAAAACGCATACGCCCTTTTTGGCCAAGTGCATCATTGTGGACGTTCTGCCTCTTTTCCTATGCTTTCAATGCAATTCCAGTCTACCTCCTGCAATCGGTTTCCTGCAATTCTGCCCCGCTTTCAAGTCCTCTTGGCAGCCTTACTTCAGTCTATTTTTGGACGATAGCTGTCATTTATAACTCTGCAGGTTTGTGAATTACAGTGCCCCTGAGCTCCTTTCTTCAACTTGCTTTCTTTTGAGCTGGCCGCAACACCGCAGGATGGCTTCAGGCCCTAATCTGTTTCCGGTACGGCACGCTGAGCCTTTGGTTATTTCCTCTTCCTGGTGGGAAATGAGAGTTAAATTTGCCCGTCCAGACACCTCCAGCTAGCCTCTCATTGGTTCTCGCTATTCCTGTTCATCTTCCGCAGAAATTGCAAACTGGGCCAAACAGGAGGTTAAAGGCGCTGACTCTCCAAGTGGGGAGAGTGTTAGTAAAGCGTCTGGAATGTTGCACCCGAGTACCAGGGGAGGAAAACTGAGACATATTTGAACACGTCTCCCGTTCACATGGTTGATCATACTTGGGTTCACATGCATGTTTTAGCTGAAGGAAGAATACCTAAAACCTGGGTAGTTGAAACCCGTGAAATGGGTACCATGCAATATGACTTCAAAGGGTCTTCATTTGCTCACCGAACCTCTCCAATCCTATCACTGCTGCGTTTATGCCCCTGTACACATGCTTGATTCTCTTTTGGAGACATAGCAATCCATAGGTTTTAAGATACTTACTAGTCAGGTACATTCTTAGGCGTTTAATATGCGGTGTTGAGTCCATTTCATTGAGCAAGGAGTAGTTCTTGTCTATTCCATATTTGGCTTAAGGAACTTTATCTGTGCTCATTTCAATCTCTGGTTTTATGCAGCAACCCAACTCACCTTTCCCCTTAAGCAAGCATAAGTTGGTTTTCTAAATTTGAGAACCTTTTCTGTTTTGGAATTCAGTTCCTGTGTAGCCAAGTTTACATTCCGTGTATTAGTGATATCTTATGATGTTTCTTTTTCTGTGTGACTTATTTCAGTTAGAATCATCGTACCTGAATCTACTCATTATGCTGCTACGGGCCTGATGACATAGATTTCATTGCTGAGTGATACTGCATTGTACTTAAGTACCACAAGTTCTTTATCCATTTTTCACTTTCTGCGATGTTGAACTTGTACTGTAAACGAGGTTCTTGTAAACAGAGCCATTCCAAACTTTGGGGTGGCTGTGTCTTTTTGATTTTAATTTCCCTAAGCTATAGGACCATAAGTGGAAGTGCCCTAGGCTCTGTTGCTTTGTTTTTTAGATGTTTCAGGAAACACCATACACTTCTCCCTAGTGTCTGTTGGCAATTTACATCCCGCCCATCAGCATAACAAGGCTCCCAGTTCTCCATGGCCTGTTGCCTTTCTGGATTTTACACTTTTTTCAGATGGCCCTTTTGACCGGGGGGAAGTGAGACTTCATTGTAGTGCAGATTTCCTTTGCAAGCTTGCTTGGTTGGCCAAAAAGGGCGTATGCGTTTTTTCCTGAATATATTCAGGAAAAAACGCATACGCCCTTTTTGGCCAAGTGCATCATTGTGGACGTTCTGCCGCTTTTCTTATGCTTTCAATGCAATTCCAGTCTACCTCCTGAAATCGGTTTCCTGCAATTCTGCCCCGCTTTCAAGTCCTCTTGGCAGCCTTACTTCAGTCTATTTTTGGACGATAGCTGTCATTTATAACTCTGCAGGTTTGTGAATTACAGTGCCCCTGAGCTCCTTTCTTCAACTCGCTTTCTTGTGACCTGGCCGTAACACCGCAGGTTGGCTTCAGGCCCTAATCTGGTTCCGGCCCGGCATGCTGAGCCTTTGGTTAATTCCTCTTCCTGGTGGGAAATGAGAGTTAAATTTGCCCGTTCAGACACCTCCAGCTAGTCTCTCATTGGTTCTCGGTATTCCTGTTCATCTTCCGCAGAAATTGCAAACTGGGCCAAACAGGAGGTTAAAGGGACTGACTCTCCAAGTCGGGAGAGTGTTAGTAAAGCGTCTGGAATGTTGCACCCGAGTACCAGGGGAGGAAAACTGAGACATATTTGAACACGTCTCCCGTTCACATGGTTGATCATACTCTGGGTTCCACATGCATGTTTTAGCTGAAGGAAGAATACCTTAAACCTGGAGAGTTGAGACCCGTGGAATGGGTACCATGCAATATGACTTCAAAGGGTCTTCATTTGCTCACCACACCTCTCCAATCCTATCACTGCTGCGTTTATGCCCCTGTACACATGCTTGATTCTCTTTCGGAGACATAGCAATCCATAGGTTTTAAGATACTTACTAGTCAGGTACATTCTTAGGCGTTTAATATGCGATGTTGAGTCCATTTCGTTGAGCAAGGAGTAGCTCTTGTCTATTCCATATTTGACTTAAGGAACTTTATCTGTACTCATTTCAATCTCTGGTTTTATGCAGCACCCCAACTCACCTTTACGCTTAAGCAAGCATAAGTTGGTTTTCTAAATTTGAGACCCTGTTCTGTTCTGTAATTCAGTTCCTGTGTAGCCAAGTTTACATTCCGTGTATTACTGATATCTTATGATGTTTCTTTTTCTGTGTGACTTACTTCAGTTAGAATCATCATACCTGAATCCACTCATTGTGCTGCTAAGGGCCTGATGACACAGATTTCATTGCTGAGTGATATTGCTTTGTAAGTAAATACCACAACTTCTTTATCCATTTTTCACTTTCTGCGATGTTGAACTTGTACTGTAAATGATGTTCTTGTAAACAGAGGCGTCCCAAACTTTGGGGTGGCTGTGTCTTTTTGATTTTAATTTCCCTAAGCTGTAGGACCATAAGTGGCAGTGCCCTAGGCTCTGTTGCTTTGTTTTTTAGATGTTTCAGGAAACACCATACACTTCTCCCGAGTGGTTGTTGGCAATTTACATCCCGCCCATCAGCATAACAAGGCTCCCAGTTCTCCATGGCCTGTCCTGCCTTTCTGGATTTTACACTTTTTTCAGATGGCCCTTTTGACCGGGGGGAAGTGAGACTTCATTGTAGTGCAGATTTCCTTTGCAAGCTTGCTTGGTTGGCCAAAAAGGGCGTATGCGTTTTTTCCTGAATATATTCAGGAAAAAACGCATACGCCCTTTTTGGCCAAGTGCATCATTGTGGACGTTCTGCCGCTTTTCCTATGCTTTCAATGCAATTCCAGTCTACCTCCTGAAATCGGTTTCCTGCAATTCTGCCCCGCTTTCAAGTCCTCTTGGCAGCCTTACTTCAGTCTATTTTTGGACGATAGCTGTCATTTATAACTCTGCAGGTTTGTGAATTACAGTGCCCCTGAGCTCCTTTCTTCAACTGGCTTTCTTTTGAGCTGGCCGCAACACCGCAGGATGGCTTCAGGCCCTAATCTGGTTCCGGTACGGCACGCTGAGCCTTTGGTTATTCCCTCTTCCTGGTGGGAAATGAGAGTTAAATTTGCCCGTCCAGACACCTCCAGCTGGCCTCTCATTGGTTCTCGGTATTCCTGTTCATCTTCCGCAGAAATTGCAAACTGGGCCAAACAGGAGGTTAAAGGCGCTGACTCTCCAAGTGGGGAGAGTGTTAGTAAAGCGTCTGGAATGTTGCACCCGAGTACCAGGGGAGGAAAACTGAGACATATTTGAACACGTCTCCCGTTCACATGGTTGATCATACTTGGGTTACACATGCATGTTTTAGCTGAAGGAAGAATACCTTAAACCTGGAGAGTTGAGACCCGTGGAATGGGTACCATGCAATATGACTTCAAAGGGTCTTCATTTGCTCACCGAACCTCTCCAATCCTATCACTGCTGCGTTTATGCCCCTGTACACATGTTTGATTCTCTTTTGGAGACATAGCAATCCATAGGTTTTACGATACTTACTAGTCAGGTACATTCTTAGGCGTTTAATATGCGGTGTTGAGTCCATTTCGTTGAGCAAGGAGTAGCTCTTGTCTATTCCATATTTGACTTAAGGAACTTTATCTGTGCTCATTTCAATCTCTGGTTTTATGCAGCACCCCAACTCACCTTTCCCCTTAAGCAAGCATAAGTTGTTTTTCTAAATTTGAGACCCTGTTCTGTTCTGTAATTCAGTTCCTGTGTAGCCAAGTTTACATTCCGTGTATTACTGATATCTTATGATGTTTCTTTTTCTGTGTGACTTACTTCAGTTAGAATCATCATACCTGAATCCACTCATTGTGCTGCTAAGTGCCTGATGACACAGATTTCATTGCTGAGTGATATTGCTTTATAAGTAAATACCACAACTTCTTTATCCATTTTTCACTTTCTGCGATGTTGAACTTGTACTGTAAACGAGGTTCTTGTAAACAGAGCCGTTCCAAACTTTGGGGTGGCTGTGTCTTTTTGATTTTAATTTCCCTAAGCTATAGGACCATAACTGGAAGTGCCCTAGGTTCTGTTGCTTTGTTTTTTAGATGTTTCAGGAAACACCATACACTTCTCCCGAGTGGTTGTTGGCAATTTACATCCCGCCCATCAGCATAACAAGGCTCCCAGTTCTCCATGGCCTGTCCTGCCTTTCTGGATTTTACACTTTTTTCAGATGGCCCTTTTGACCGGGGGGAAGTGAGACTTCATTGTAGTGCAGATTTCCTTTGCAAGCTTGCTTGGTTGGCCAAAAAGGGCGTATGCGTTTTTTCCTGAAAAAACGCATACGCCCTTTTTGGCCAAGTGCATCATTGTGGACGTTCTGCCTCTTTTCCTATGCTTTCAATGCAATTCCAGTCTACCTCCTGAAATCGGTTTCCTGCAATTCTGCCCCGCTTTCAAGTCCTCTTGGCAGCCTTACTTCAGTCTATTTTTGGACGATAGCTGTCATTTATAACTCTGCATGTTTGTGAATTACAGTGCCCCTGAGCTCCTTTCTTCAACTTGCTTTCTTTTGAGCTGGCCGCAACACCGCAGGATGGCTTCAGGCCCTAATCTGTTTCCGGTACGGCACGCTGAGCCTTTGGTTATTTCCTCTTCCTGGTGGGAAATGAGAGTTAAATTTGCCCGTCCAGACACCTCCAGCTAGCCTCTCATTGGTTCTCGCTATTCCTGTTCATCTTCCGCAGAAATTGCAAACTGGGCCAAACAGGAGGTTAAAGGCGCTGACTCTCCAAGTGGGGAGAGTGTTAGTAAAGCGTCTGGAATGTTGCACCCGAGTACCAGGGGAGGAAAACTGAGACATATTTGAACACGTCTCCCGTTCACATGGTTGATCATACTTGGGTTCACATGCATGTTTTAGCTGAAGGAAGAATACCTAAAACCTGGGTAGTTGAAACCCGTGAAATGGGTACCATGCAATATGACTTCAAAGGGTCTTCATTTGCTCACCGAACCTCTCCAATCCTATCACTGCTGCGTTTATGCCCCTGTACACATGCTTGATTCTCTTTTGGAGACATAGCAATCCATAGGTTTTAAGATACTTACTAGTCAGGTACATTCTTAGGCGTTTAATATGCGGTGTTGAGTCCATTTCATTGAGCAAGGAGTAGTTCTTGTCTATTCCATATTTGGCTTAAGGAACTTTATCTGTGCTCATTTCAATCTCTGGTTTTATGCAGCAACCCAACTCACCTTTCCCCTTAAGCAAGCATAAGTTGGTTTTCTAAATTTGAGAACCTTTTCTGTTTTGGAATTCAGTTCCTGTGTAGCCAAGTTTACATTCCGTGTATTAGTGATATCTTATGATGTTTCTTTTTCTGTGTGACTTATTTCAGTTAGAATCATCGTACCTGAATCTACTCATTATGCTGCTACGGGCCTGATGACATAGATTTCATTGCTGAGTGATACTGCATTGTACTTAAGTACCACAAGTTCTTTATCCATTTTTCACTTTCTGCGATGTTGAACTTGTACTGTAAACGAGGTTCTTGTAAACAGAGCCATTCCAAACTTTGGGGTGGCTGTGTCTTTTTGATTTTAATTTCCCTAAGCTATAGGACCATAAGTGGAAGTGCCCTAGGCTCTGTTGCTTTGTTTTTTAGATGTTTCAGGAAACACCATACACTTCTCCCTAGTGTCTGTTGGCAATTTACATCCCGCCCATCAGCATAACAAGGCTCCCAGTTCTCCATGGCCTGTTGCCTTTCTGGATTTTACACTTTTTTCAGATGGCCCTTTTGACCGGGGGGAAGTGAGACTTCATTGTAGTGCAGATTTCCTTTGCAAGCTTGCTTGGTTGGCCAAAAAGGGCGTATGCGTTTTTTCCTGAATATATTCAGGAAAAAACGCATACGCCCTTTTTGGCCAAGTGCATCATTGTGGACGTTCTGCCGCTTTTCTTATGCTTTCAATGCAATTCCAGTCTACCTCCTGAAATCGGTTTCCTGCAATTCTGCCCCGCTTTCAAGTCCTCTTGGCAGCCTTACTTCAGTCTATTTTTGGACGATAGCTGTCATTTATAACTCTGCAGGTTTGTGAATTACAGTGCCCCTGAGCTCCTTTCTTCAACTCGCTTTCTTGTGACCTGGCCGTAACACCGCAGGTTGGCTTCAGGCCCTAATCTGGTTCCGGCCCGGCATGCTGAGCCTTTGGTTAATTCCTCTTCCTGGTGGGAAATGAGAGTTAAATTTGCCCGTTCAGACACCTCCAGCTAGTCTCTCATTGGTTCTCGGTATTCCTGTTCATCTTCCGCAGAAATTGCAAACTGGGCCAAACAGGAGGTTAAAGGGACTGACTCTCCAAGTCGGGAGAGTGTTAGTAAAGCGTCTGGAATGTTGCACCCGAGTACCAGGGGAGGAAAACTGAGACATATTTGAACACGTCTCCCGTTCACATGGTTGATCATACTCTGGGTTCCACATGCATGTTTTAGCTGAAGGAAGAATACCTTAAACCTGGAGAGTTGAGACCCGTGGAATGGGTACCATGCAATATGACTTCAAAGGGTCTTCATTTGCTCACCGCACCTCTCCAATCCTATCACTGCTGCGTTTATGCCCCTGTACACATGCTTGATTCTCTTTCGGAGACATAGCAATCCATAGGTTTTAAGATACTTACTAGTCAGGTACATTCTTAGGCGTTTAATATGCGATGTTGAGTCCATTTCGTTGAGCAAGGAGTAGCTCTTGTCTATTCCATATTTGACTTAAGGAACTTTATCTGTACTCATTTCAATCTCTGGTTTTATGCAGCACCCCAACTCACCTTTACGCTTAAGCAAGCATAAGTTGGTTTTCTAAATTTGAGACCCTGTTCTGTTCTGTAATTCAGTTCCTGTGTAGCCAAGTTTACATTCCGTGTATTACTGATATTTTATGATGTTTCTTTTTCTGTGTGACTTACTTCAGTTAGAATCATCATACCTGAATCCACTCATTGTGCTGCTAAGGGCCTGATGACACAGATTTCATTGCTGAGTGATATTGCTTTGTAAGTAAATACCACAACTTCTTTATCGATTTTTCACTTTCTGCGATGTTGAACTTGTACTGTAAACGATGTTCTTGTAAACAGAGGCGTCCCAAACTTTGGGGTGGCTGTGTCTTTTTGATTTTAATTTCCCTAAGCTGTAGGACCATAAGTGGCAGTGCCCTAGGCTCTGTTGCTTTGTTTTTTAGATGTTTCAGGAAACACCATACACTTCTCCCGAGTGGTTGTTGGCAATTTACATCCCGCCCATCAGCATAACAAGGCTCCCAGTTGTCCATGGCCTGTCCTGCCTTTCTGGATTTTACACTTTTTTCAGATGGCCCTTTTGACCGGGGGGAAGTGAGACTTCATTGTAGTGCAGATTTCCTTTGCAAGCTTGCTTGGTTGGCCAAAAAGGGCGTATGCGTTTTTTCCTGAATATATTCAGGAAAAAACGCATACGCCCTTTTTGGCCAAGTGCATCATTGTGGACGTTCTGCCGCTTTTCCTATGCTTTCAATGCAATTCCAGTCTACCTCCTGAAATCGGTTTCCTGCAATTCTGCCCCTCTTTCAAGTCCTCTTGGCAGCCTTACTTCAGTCTATTTTTGGACGATAGCTGTCATTTATAACTCTGCAGGTTTGTGAATTACAGTGCCCCTGAGCTCCTTTCTTCAACTCGCTTTCTTTTGAGCTGGCCGCAACACCGCAGGATGGCTTCAGGCCCTAATCTGGTTCCGGTACGGCACGCTGAGCCTTTGGTTATTCCCTCTTCCTGGTGGGAAATGAGAGTTAAATTTGCCCGTCCAGACACCTCCAGCTAGCCTCTCATTGGTTCTCGCTATTCCTGTTCATCTTCCGCAGAAATTGCAAACTGGGCCAAACAGGAGGTTAAAGGCGCTGACTCTCCAAGTGGGGAGAGTGTTAGTAAAGCGTCTGGAATGTTGCACCCGAGTACCAGGGGAGGAAAACTGAGACATATTTGAACACGTCTCCCGTTCACATTGTTGATCATACTTGGGTTCACATGCATGATTTAGCTGAAGGAAGAATACCTAAAACCTGGGTAGTTGAAACCCGTGAAATGGGTACCATGCAATATGACTTCAAAGGGTCTTCATTTGCTCACCGAACCTCTCCAATCCTATCACTGCTGCGTTTATGCGCCTGTACACATGCTTGATTCTCTTTCGGAGACATAGCAATCCATAGGTTTTAAGATACTTACTAGTCAGGTACATTCTTAGGCGTTTAATATGCGGTGTTGAGTCCATTTCATTGAGCAAGGAGTAGTTCTTGTCTATTCCATATTTGGCTTAAGGAACTTTATCTGTGCTCATTTCAATCTCTGGTTTTATGCAGCAACCCAACTCACCTTTCCCCTTAAGCAAGCATAAGTTGGTTTTCTAAATTTGAGAACCTTTTCTGTTTTGGAATTCAGTTCCTGTGTAGCCAAGTTTACATTCCGTGTATTACTGATATCTTATGATGTTTCTTTTTCTGTGTGACTTATTTCAGTTAGAATCATCGTACCTGAATCTACTCATTATGCTGCTACGGGCCTGATGACATAGATTTCATTGCTGAGTGATACTGCATTGTACTTAAGTACCACAAGTTCTTTATCCATTTTTCACTTTCTGCGATGTTGAACTTGTACTGTAAACGAGGTTCTTGTAAACAGAGCCATTCCAAACTTTGGGGTGGTTGTGTCTTTTTGATTTTAATTTCCCTAAGCTATAGGACCATAAGTGGAAGTGCCCTAGGCTCTGTTGCTTTGTTTTTTAGATGTTTCAGGAAACACCATACACTTCTCCCGAGTGGTTGTTGGCAATTTACATCCCGCCCATCAGCATAACAAGGCTCCCAGTTCTCCATGGCCTGTCCTGCCTTTCTGGATTTTACACTTTTTTCAGATGGCCCTTTTGACCGGGGGGAAGTGAGACTTCATTGTAGTGCAGATTTCCTTTGCAAGCTTGCTTGGTTGGCCAAAAAGGGCGTATGCGTTTTTTCCTGAATATATTCAGGAAAAAACGCATACGCCCTTTTTGGCCAAGTGCATCATTGTGGACGTTCTGCCGCTTTTCTTATGCTTTCAATGCAATTCCAGTCTACCTCCTGAAATCGGTTTCCTGCAATTCTGCCCCGCTTTCAAGTCCTCTTGGCAGCCTTACTTCAGTCTATTTTTGGACGATAGCTGTCATTTATAACTCTGCAGGTTTGTGAATTACAGTGCCCCTGAGCTCCTTTCTTCAACTCGCTTTCTTTTGAGCTGGCCGCAACACCGCAGGATGGCTTCAGGCCCTAATCTGGTTCCGGTACGGCACGCTGAGCCTTTGGTTATTCCCTCTTCCTGGTGGGAAATGAGAGTTAAATTTGCCCGTCCAGACACCTCCAGCTGGCCTCTCATTGGTTCTCGGTATTCCTGTTCATCTTCCGCAGAAATTGCAAACTGGGCCAAACAGGAGGTTAAAGGCGCTGACTCTCCAAGTGGGGAGAGTGTTAGTAAAGCGTCTGGAATGTTGCACCCGAGTACCAGGGGAGGAAAACTGAGACATATTTGAACACGTCTCCCGTTCACATGGTTGATCATACTTGGGTTACACATGCATGTTTTAGCTGAAGGAAGAATACCTTAAACCTGGAGAGTTGAGACCCGTGTAATGGGTACCATGCAATATGACTTCAAAGGGTCTTCATTTGCTCACCGAACCTCTCCAATCCTATCACTGCTGCGTTTATGCCCCTGTACACATGCTTGATTCTCTTTTGGAGACATAGCAATCCATAGGTTTTACGATACTTACTAGTCAGGTACATTCTTAGGCGTTTAATATGCGGTGTTGAGTCCATTTCGTTGAGCAAGGAGTAGCTCTTGTCTATTCCATATTTGACTTAAGGAACTTTATCTGTGCTCATTTCAATCTCTGGTTTTATGCAGCACCCCAACTCACCTTTCCCCTTAAGCAAGCATAAGTTGTTTTTCTAAATTTGAGACCCTGTTCTGTTCTGTAATTCAGTTCCTGTGTAGCCAAGTTTACATTCCGTGTATTACTGATATCTTATGATGTTTCTTTTTCTGTGTGACTTACTTCAGTTAGAATCATCATACCTGAATGCACTCATTGTGCTGCTAAGGGCCTGATGACACAGATTTCATTGCTGAGTGATATTGCTTTGTAAGTAAATACCACAACTTCTTTATCCATTTTTCACTTTCTGCGATGTTGAACTTGTACTGTAAACGATGTTCTTGTAAACAGAGGCGTCCCAAACTTTGGGGTGGCTGTGTCTTTTTGATTTTAATTTCCCTAAGCTGTAGGACCATAAGTGGCAGTGCCCTAGGCTCTGTTGCTTTGTTTTTTAGATGTTTCAGGAAACACCATACACTTCTCCCGAGTGGTTGTTGGCAATTTACATCCCGCCCATCAGCATAACAAGGCTCCCAGTTCTCCATGGCCTGTCCTGCCTTTCTGGATTTTACACTTTTTTCAGATGGCCCTTTTGACCGGGGGGAAGTGAGACTTCATTGTAGTGCAGATTTCCTTTGCAAGCTTGCTTGGTTGGCCAAAAAGGGCGTATGCGTTTTTTCCTGAATATATTCAGGAAAAAACGCATACGCCCTTCTTGGCCAAGTGCATCATTGTGGACGTTCTGCCGCTTTTCCTATGCTTTCAATGCAATTCCAGTCTACCTCCTGAAATCGGTTTCCTGCAATTCTGCCCCTCTTTCAAGTCCTCTTGGCAGCCTTACTTCAGTCTATTTTTGGACGATAGCTGTCATTTATAACTCTGCAGGTTTGTGAATTACAGTGCCCCTGAGCTCCTTTCTTCAACTCGCTTTCTTTTGAGCTGGCCGCAACACCGCAGGATGGCTTCAGGCCCTAATCTGGTTCCGGTACGGCACGCTGAGCCTTTGGTTATTCCCTCTTCCTGGTGGGAAATGAGAGTTAAATTTGCCCGTCCAGACACCTCCAGCTAGCCTCTCATTGGTTCTCGCTATTCCTGTTCATCTTCCGCAGAAATTGCAAACTGGGCCAAACAGGAGGTTAAAGGCGCTGACTCTCCAAGTGGGGAGAGTGTTAGTAAAGCGTCTGGAATGTTGCACCCGAGTACCAGGGGAGGAAAACTGAGACATATTTGAACACGTCTCCCGTTCACATTGTTGATCATACTTGGGTTCACATGCATGATTTAGCTGAAGGAAGAATACCTAAAACCTGGGTAGTTGAAACCCGTGAAATGGGTACCATGCAATATGACTTCAAAGGGTCTTCATTTGCTCACCGAACCTCTCCAATCCTATCACTGCTGCGTTTATGCACCTGTACACATGCTTGATTCTCTTTCGGAGACATAGCAATCCATAGGTTTTAAGATACTTACTAGTCAGGTACATTCTTAGGCGTTTAATATGCGGTGTTGAGTCCATTTCATTGAGCAAGGAGTAGTTCTTGTCTATTCCATATTTGGCTTAAGGAACTTTATCTGTGCTCATTTCAATCTCTGGTTTTATGCAGCAACCCAACTCACCTTTCCCCTTAAGCAAGCATAAGTTGGTTTTCTAAATTTGAGAACCTTTTCTGTTTTGGAATTCAGTTCCTGTGTAGCCAAGTTTACATTCCGTGTATTACTGATATCTTATGATGTTTCTTTTTCTGTGTGACTTATTTCAGTTAGAATCATCGTACCTGAATCTACTCATTATGCTGCTACGGGCCTGATGACATAGATTTCATTGCTGAGTGATACTGCATTGTACTTAAGTACCACAAGTTCTTTATCCATTTTTCACTTTCTGCGATGTTGAACTTGTACTGTAAACGAGGTTCTTGTAAACAGAGCCATTCCAAACTTTGGGGTGGTTGTGTCTTTTTGATTTTAATTTCCCTAAGCTATAGGACCATAAGTGGAAGTGCCCTAGGCTCTGTTGCTTTGTTTTTTAGATGTTTCAGGAAACACCATACACTTCTCCCGAGTGGTTGTTGGCAATTTACATCCCGCCCATCAGCATAACAAGGCTCCCAGTTCTCCATGGCCTGTCCTGCCTTTCTGGATTTTACACTTTTTTCAGATTGCCCTTTTGACCGGGGGGAAGTGAGACTTCATTGTAGTGCAGATTTCCTTTGCAAGCTTGCTTGGTTGGCCAAAAAGGGCGTATGCGTTTTTTCCTGAATATATTCAGGAAAAAACGCATACGCCCTTTTTGGCCAAGTGCATCATTGTGGACGTTCTGCCGCTTTTCTTATGCTTTCAATGCAATTCCAGTCTACCTCCTGAAATCGGTTTCCTGCAATTCTGCCCCGCTTTCAAGTCCTCTTGGCAGCCTTACTTCAGTCTATTTTTGGACGATAGCTGTCATTTATAACTCTGCAGGTTTGTGAATTACAGTGCCCCTGAGCTCCTTTCTTCAACTCGCTTTCTTTTGAGCTGGCCGCAACACCGCAGGATGGCTTCAGGCCCTAATCTGGTTCCGGTACGGCACGCTGAGCCTTTGGTTATTCCCTCTTCCTGGTGGGAAATGAGAGTTAAATTTGCCCGTCCAGACACCTCCAGCTGGCCTCTCATTGGTTCTCGGTATTCCTGTTCATCTTCCGCAGAAATTGCAAACTGGGCCAAACAGGAGGTTAAAGGCGCTGACTCTCCAAGTGGGGAGAGTGTTAGTAAAGCGTCTGGAATGTTGCACCCGAGTACCAGGGGAGGAAAACTGAGACATATTTGAACACGTCTCCCGTTCACATGGTTGATCATACTTGGGTTACACATGCATGTTTTAGCTGAAGGAAGAATACCTTAAACCTGGAGAGTTGAGACCCGTGTAATGGGTACCATGCAATATGACTTCAAAGGGTCTTCATTTGCTCACCGAACCTCTCCAATCCTATCACTGCTGCGTTTATGCCCCTGTACACATGCTTGATTCTCTTTTGGAGACATAGCAATCCATAGGTTTTACGATACTTACTAGTCAGGTACATTCTTAGCCGTTTAATATGCGGTGTTGAGTCCATTTCGTTGAGCAAGGAGTAGCTCTTGTCTATTCCATATTTGACTTAAGGAACTTTATCTGTGCTCATTTCAATCTCTGGTTTTATGCAGCACCCCAACTCACCTTTCCCCTTAAGCAAGCATAAGTTGTTTTTCTAAATTTGAGACCCTGTTCTGTTCTGTAATTCAGTTCCTGTGTAGCCAAGTTTACATTCCGTGTATTACTGATATCTTATGATGTTTCTTTTTCTGTGTGACTTACTTCAGTTAGAATCATCATACCTGAATCCACTCATTGTGCTGCTACGGGCCTGATGACACAGATTTCATTGCTGAGTGATATTGCTTTGTAAGTAAATACCACAACTTCTTTATCCATTTTTCACTTTCTGCGATGTTGAACTTGTACTGTAAATGAGGTTCTTGTAAACAGAGCCGTTCCAAACTTTGGGGTGGCTGTGTCTTTTTGATTTTAATTTCCCTAAGCTATAGGACCATAAGTGGAAGTGCCCTAGGTTCTGTTGCTTTGTTTTTTACATGTTTCAGGAAACACCATACACTTCTCCCGAGTGGTTGTTGGCAATTTACATCCCGCCCATCAGCATAACAAGGCTCCCAGTTCTCCATGGCCTGTTGCCTTTCTGGATTTTACACTTTTTTCAGATGGCCCTTTTGACCGGGGGGAAGTGAGACTTCATTGTAGTGCAGATTTCCTTTGCAAGCTTGCTTGGTTGGCCAAAAAGGGCGTATGCGTTTTTTCCTGAATATATTCAGGAAAAAACGCATACGCCCTTTTTGGCCAAGTGCATCATTGTGGACGTTCTGCCTCTTTTCCTATGCTTTCAATGCAATTCCAGTCTACCTCCTGAAATCGGTTTCCTGCAATTCTGCCCCGCTTTCAAGTCCTCTTGGCAGCCTTACTTCAGTCTATTTTTGGACGATAGCTGTCATTTATAACTCTGCAGGTTTGTGAATTACAGTGCCCCTGAGCTCCTTTCTTCAACTCGCTTTCTTGTGACCTGGCCGTAACACCGCAGGATGGCTTCAGGCCCTAATCTGGTTACGGCCCGGCATGCTGAGCCTTTGGTTAATTCCTCTTCCTGGTGGGAAATGAGAGTTAAATTTGCCCGTTCAGACACCTCCAGCTAGTCTCTCATTGGTTCTCGCTATTCCTGTTCATCTTCCGCAGAAATTGCAAACTGGGCCAAACAGGAGGTTAAAGGGACTGACTCTCCAAGTCGGGAGAGTGTTAGTAAAGCGTCTGGAATGTTGCACCCGAGTACCAAGGGAGGAAAACTGAGACATATTTGAACACGTCTCCCGTTCACATGGTTGATCATACTCTGGGTTCCACATGCATGTTTTAGCTGAAGGAAGAATACCTTAAACCTGGAGAGTTGAGACCCGTGGAATGGGTACCATGTAATATGACTTCAAAGGGTCTTCATTTGATCACCGCACCTCTCCAATCCTATCACTGCTGCGTTTATGCCCCTGTACACATGCTTGATTCTCTTTCGGAGACATAGCAATCCATAGGTTTTAAGATACTTACTAGTCAGGTACATTCTTAGGCGTTTAATATGCGATGTTGAGTCCATTTCGTTGAGCAAGGAGTAGCTCTTGTCTATTCCATATTTGACTTAAGGAACTTTATCTGTACTCATTTCAATCTCTGGTTTTATGCAGCACCCCAACTCACCTTTACCCTTAAGCAAGCATAAGTTGGTTTTCTAAATTTGAGACCCTGTTCTGTTCTCTAATTCAGTTCCTGTGTAGCCAAGTTTACATTCCGTGTATTACTGATATCTTATGATGTTTCTTTTTCTGTGTGACTTACTTCAGTTAGAATCATCATACCTGAATCCACTCATTGTGCTGCTAAGGGCCTGATGACACAGATTTCATTGCTGAGTGATATTGCTTTGTAAGTAAATACCACAACTTCTTTATCGATTTTTCACTTTCTGCGATGTTGAACTTGTACTGTAAACGATGTTCTTGTAAACAGAGGCGTCCCAAACTTTGGGGTGGCTGTGTCTTTTTGATTTTAATTTCCCTAAGCTGTAGGACCATAAGTGGCAGTGCCCTAGGCTCTGTTGCTTTGATTTTTAGATGTTTCAGGAAACACCATACACTTCTCCCGAGTGGTTGTTGGCAATTTACATCCCGCCCATCAGCATAACAAGGCTCCCAGTTCTCCATGGCCTGTCCTGCCTTTCTGGATTTTACAGTTTATTCAGATGGCCCTTTTGCCCGGGGGGAAGTGAGACTTCATTGTAGTGCAGATTTCCTTTGCAAGCTTGCTTGGTTGGCCAAAAAGGGCGTATGCGTTTTTTCCTGAATATATTCAGGAAAAAACGCATACGCCCTTTTTGGCCAAGTGCATCATTGTGGACGTTCTGCCGCTTTTCCTATGCTTTCAATGCAATTCCAGTCTACCTCCTGAAATCGGTTTCCTGCAATTCTGCCCCTCTTTCAAGTCCTCTTGGCAGCCTTACTTCAGTCTATTTTTGGACGATAGCTGTCATTTATAACTCTGCAGGTTTGTGAATTACAGTGCCCCTGAGCTCCTTTCTTCAACTCGCTTTCTTTTGAGCTGGCCGCAACACCGCAGGATGGCTTCAGGCCCTAATCTGGTTCCGGTACGGCACGCTGAGCCTTTGGTTATTCCCTCTTCCTGGTGGGAAATGAGAGTTAAATTTGCCCGTCTAGACACCTCCAGCTAGCCTCTCATTGGTTCTCGCTATTCCTGTTCATCTTCCGCAGAAATTGCAAACTGGGCCAAACAGGAGGTTAAAGGCGCTGACTCTCCAAGTGGGGAGAGTGTTAGTAAAGCGTCTGGAATGTTGCTCCCGAGTACCAGGGGAGGAAAACTGAGACATATTTGAACACGTCTCCCATTCACATGGTTGATCATACTTGGGTTCACATGCATGTTTTAGCTGAAGGAAGAATACCTAAAACCTGGGTAGTTGAAACCCGTGAAATGGGTACCATGCAATATGACTTCAAAGGGTCTTCATTTGCTCACCGAACCTCTCCAATCCTATCACTGCTGCGTTTATGCCCCTGTACACATGCTTGATTCTCTTTCGGAGACATAGCAATCCATAGGTTTTAAGATACTTACTAGTCAGGTACATTCTTAGGCGTTTAATATGCGGTGTTGAGTCCATTTCATTGAGCAAGGAGTAGTTCTTGTCTATTCCATATTTGGCTTAAGGAACTTTATCTGTGCTCATTTCAATCTCTGGTTTTATGCAGCAACCCAACTCACCTTTCCCCTTAAGCAAGCATAAGTTGGTTTTCTAAATTTGAGAACCTTTTCTGTTTTGGAATTCAGTTCCTGTGTAGCCAAGTTTACATTCCGTGTATTAGTGATATCTTATGATGTTTCTTTTTCTGTGTGACTTATTTCAGTTAGAATCATCGTACCTGAATCTACTCATTATGCTGCTACGGGCCTGATGACATAGATTTCATTGCTGAGTGATACTGCATTGTACTTAAGTACCACAAGTTCTTTATCCATTTTTCACTTTCTGCGATGTTGAACTTGTACTGTAAACGAGGTTCTTGTAAACAGAGCCATTCCAAACTTTGGGGTGGCTGTGTCTTTTTGATTTTAATTTCCCTAAGCTATAGGACCATAAGTGGAAGTGCCCTAGGCTCTGTTGCTTTGTTTTTTAGATGTTTCAGGAAACACCATACACTTCTCCCTAGTGTCTGTTGGCAATTTACATCCCGCCCATCAGCATAACAAGGCTCCCAGTTCTCAATGGCCTGTTGCCTTTCTGGATTTTACACTTTTTTCAGATGGCCCTTTTGACCGGGGGGAAGTGAGACTTCATTGTAGTGCAGATTTCCTTTGCAAGCTTGCTTGGTTGGCCAAAAAGGGCGTATGCGTTTTTTCCTGAATATATTCAGGAAAAAACGCATACGCCCTTTTTGGCCAAGTGCATCATTGTGGACGTTCTGCCTCTTTTCCTATGCTTTCAATGCAATTCCAGTCTACCTCCTGAAATCGGTTTCCTGCAATTCTGCCCCGCTTTCAAGTCCTCTTGGCAGCCTTACTTCAGTCTATTTTTGGACGATAGCTGTCATTTATAACTCTGCAGGTTTGTGAATTACAGTGCCCCTGAGCTCCTTTCTTCAACTCGCTTTCTTGTGACCTGGCCGTAACACCGCAGGATGGCTTCAGGCCCTAATCTGGTTACGGCCCGGCATGCTGAGCCTTTGGTTAATTCCTCTTCCTGGTGGGAAATGAGAGTTAAATTTGCCCGTTCAGACACCTCCAGCTAGTCTCTCATTGGTTCTCGCTATTCCTGTTCATCTTCCGCAGAAATTGCAAACTGGGCCAAACAGGAGGTTAAAGGGACTGACTCTCCAAGTCGGGAGAGTGTTAGTAAAGCGTCTGGAATGTTGCACCCGAGTACCAGGGGAGGAAAACTGAGACATATTTGAACACGTCTCCCGTTCACATGGTTGATCATACTCTGGGTTCCACATGCATGTTTTAGCTGAAGGAAGAATACCTTAAACCTGGAGAGTTGAGACCCGTGGAATGGGTACCATGCAATATGACTTCAAAGGGTCTTCATTTGCTCACCGCACCTCTCCAATCCTATCACTGCTGCGTTTATGCCCCTGTACACATGCTTGATTCTCTTTCGGAGACATAGCAATCCATAGGTTTTAAGATACTTACTAGTCAGGTACATTCTTAGGCGTTTAATATGCGATGTTGAGTCCATTTCGTTGAGCAAGGAGTAGCTCTTGTCTATTCCATATTTGACTTAAGGAACTTTATCTGTACTCATTTCAATCTCTGGTTTTATGCAGCACCCCAACTCACCTTTACGCTTAAGCAAGCATAAGTTGGTTTTCTAAATTTGAGACCCTGTTCTGTTCTGTAATTCAGTTCCTGTGTAGCCAAGTTTACATTCCGTGTATTACTGATATCTTATGATGTTTCTTTTTCTGTGTGACTTACTTCAGTTAGAATCATCATACCTGAATCCACTCATTGTGCTGCTAAGGGCCTGATGACACAGATTTCATTGCTGAGTGATATTGCTTTGTAAGTAAATACCACAACTTCTTTATCGATTTTTCACTTTCTGCGATGTTGAACTTGTACTGTAAACGAGGTTCTTGTAAACAGAGGCGTCCCAAACTTTGGGGTGGCTGTGTCTTTTTGATTTTAATTTCCCTAAGCTGTAGGACCATAAGTGGAAGTGCCCTAGGTTCTGTTGCTTTGTTTTTTAGATGTTTCAGGAAACACCATACACTTCTCCCGAGTGGTTGTTGGCAATTTACATCCCGCCCATCAGCATAACAAGGCTCCCAGCTCTCCATGGCCTGTCCTGCCTTTCTGGATTTTACACTTTTTTCAGATGGCCCTTTTGACCGGGGGGAAGTGAGACTTCATTGTAGTGCAGATTTCCTTTGCAAGCTTGCTTGGTTGGCCAAAAAGGGCGTATGCGTTTTTTCCTGAATATATTCAGGAAAAAACGCATACGCCCTTTTTGGCCAAGTGCATCATTGTGGACGTTCTGCCTCTTTTCCTATGCTTTCAATGCAATTCCAGTCTACCTCCTGAAATCGGTTTCCTGCAATTCTGCCCCGCTTTCAAGTCCTCTTGGCAGCCTTACTTCAGTCTATTTTTGGATGATAGCTGTCATTTATAACTCTGCAGGTTTGTGAATTACAGTGCCCCTGAGCTCCTTTCTTCAACTCGCTTTCTTGTGACCTGGCCGCAACACCGCAGGATGTCTTCAGGCCCTAATCTGGTTCCGGCACGGCACGCTGAGCCTTTGGTTATTTCCTCTTCCTGGTGGGAAATGAGAGTTAAATTTGCCCGTCCAGACACCTCCAGCTAGTCTCTCATCGGTTCTCGCTATTCCTGTTCATCTTCCGCAGAAATTGCAAACTGGGCCAAACAGGAGTTTAAAGGCGCTGATTCTCCAAGTCGGGAGAGTGTTAGTAAAGCGTCTGGAATGTTGCACCCGAGTACCAGGGGAGGAAAACTGAGACATATTTGAACACGTCTCCCGTTCACATGGTTGATCATACTTGGGTTCCACATGCATGTTTTAGCTGAAGGAAGAATACCTTAAACCTGGAGAGTTAAGACCCGTGTAATGGGTACCATGCAATATGACTTCAAAGGGTCTTCATTTGCTCACCGAACCTCTCCAATCCTATCACTGCTGAGTTTATGCCCCTGTACACATGCTTGATTCTCTTTCGGAGACATAGCAATCCATAGGTTTTAAGATACTTACTAGTCAGGTACATTCTTAGGCGTTTAATATGCGATGTTGAGTCCATTTCGTTGAGCAAGGAGTAGCTCTTGTCTATTCCATATTTGACTTAAGGAACTTTATCTGTACTCATTTCAATCTCTGGTTTTATGCAGCACCCCAACTCACCTTTACCCTTAAGCAAGCATAAGTTGGTTTTCTAAATTTGAGACCCTGTTCTGTTCTGTAATTCAGTTCCTGTGTAGCCTAGTTTACATTCCGTGTATTACTGATATCTTATGATGTTTCTTTTTCTGTGTGACTTACTTCAGTTAGAATCATCATACCTGAATCCACTCATTGTGCTGCTAAGGGCCTGATGACACAGATTTCATTGCTGAGTGATATTGCTTTGTAAGTAAATACCACAACTTCTTTATCCATTTTTCACTTTCTGCGATGTTGAACTTGTACTGTAAACGAGGTTCTTGTAAACAGAGGCTTCCCAAACTTTGGGGTGGCTGTGTCTTTTTGATTTTAATTTCCCTAAGCTGTAGGACCATAAGTGGAAGTGCCCTAGGTTCTGTTGCTTTGTTTTTTAGATGTTTCAGGAAACACCATACACTTCTCCCGAGTGGTTGTTGGCAATTTACATCCCGCCCATCAGCATAACAAGGCTCCCAGTTTTCCATGGCCTGTCCTGCCTTTCTGGATTTTACACTTTTTTCAGATGGCCCTTTTGACCGGGGGGAAGTGAGACTTCATTGTAGTGCAGATTTCCTTTGCAAGCTTGCTTGGTTGGCCAAAAAGGGCGTATGCGTTTTTTCCTGAATATATTCAGGAAAAAACGCATACGCCCTTTTTGGCCAAGTGCATCATTGTGGACGTTCTGCCTCTTTTCCTATGCTTTCAATGCAATTCCAGTCTACCTCCTGAAATCGGTTTCCTGCAATTCTGCCCCGCTTTCAAGTCCTCTTGGCAGCCTTACTTCAGTCTATTTTTGGACGATAGCTGTCATTTATAACTCTGCAGGTTTGTGAATTACAGTGCCCCTGAACTCCTTTCTTCAACTCGCTTTCTTGTGACCTGGCCGCAACACCGCAGGATGGCTTCAGGCCCTAATCTGGTTCCGGCCCGGCATGCTGAGCCTTTGGTTAATTCCTCTTCCTGGTGGGAAATGAGAGTTAAATTTGCCCGTCCAGACACCTCCAGCTAGCCTCTCATTGGTTCTCGCTATTCCTGTTCATCTTCCGCAGAAATTGCAAACTGGGCCAAACAGGAGGTTAAAGGGACTGACTCTCCAAGTGGGGAGAGTGTTAGTAAAGCATCTGGAATGTTGCACCCGAGTACCAGGGGAGGAAAACTGAGACATATTTGAACACGTCTCCCGATCACATGGTTGATCATACTCTACGATCCACATGCATGTTTTAGCTGAAGGAAGAATACCTAAAACCTGGGTAGTTGAAACCCGTGGAATGGGTACCATGCAATATGACTTCAAATGGTCTTCATTTGCTCACCAAACCTCTCCAATCCTATCACTGCTGCGTTTATGCCCCTGTACACATGCTTGATTCTCTTTCGGAGACATAGCAATCCATAGGTTTTAAGATACTTACTAGTCAGGTACATTCTTAGGCGTTTAATATGGGGTGTTGAGTCCATTTCGTTGAGCAAGGAGTAGCTCTTGTCTATTCCATATTTGACTTAAGGAACTTTATCTGTGCTCATTTCAATCTCTGGTTTTATGCAGCACCCCAACTCACCTTTACCCTTAAGCAAGCATAAGTTGGTTTTCTAAATTTGAGACCCTGTTCTGTTCTGTAATTCAGTTCCTGTGTAGCCAAGTTTACATTCCGTGTATTACTGATATCTTATGATGTTTCTTTTTCTGTGTGACTTACTTCAGTTAGAATCATCATACCTGAATCCACTCATTGTGCTGCTAAGGGCCTGATGACACAGATTTCATTGCTGAGTGATATTGCTTTGTAAGTAAATACCACAACTTCTTTATCCATTTTTCACTTTCTGCGATGTTGAACTTGTACTGTAAACGAGGTTCTTGTAAACAGAGCCGTTCCAAACTTTGGGGTGGCTGTGTCTTTTTGATTTTAATTTCCCTAAGCTATAGGACCATAAGTGGAAGTGCCCTAGGTTCTGTTGCTTTGTTTTTTAGATGTTTCAGGAAACACCATACACTTCTCCCGAGTGGTTGTTGGCAATTTACATCCCGCCCGTCAGCATAACAAGGCTCCCAGTTCTCCATGGCCTGTCCTGCCTTTCTGGATTTTACACTTTTTTCAGATGGCCCTTTTGACCGGGGGGAAGTGAGACTTCATTGTAGTGCAGATTTCCTTTGCAAGCTTGCTTGGTTGCCCAAAAAGGGCGTATGCATTTTTTCCTGAATATATTCAGGAAAAAACGCATACGCCCTTTTTGGCCAAGTGCATCATTGTGGACGTTCTGCCTCTTTTCCTATGCTTTCAATGCAATTCCAGTCTACCTCCTGAAATCGGTTTCCTGCAATTCTGCCCCGCTTTCAAGTCCTCTTGGCAGCCTTACTTCAGTCTATTTTTGGACGATAGCTGTCATTTATAACTCTGCAGGTTTGTGAATTACAGTGCCCCTGAGCTCCTTTGTTCAACTCGCTTTCTTTTGAGCTGGCCGCAACACCGCAGGATGGCTTCAGGCCCTAATCTGGTTCCGGCACGGCACGCTGAGCCTTTGGTTATTTCCTCTTCCTGGTGGGAAATGAGAGTTAAATTTGCCCGTCCAGACACCTCCAGCTAGTCTCTCATTGGTTCTCGCTATTCCTGTTCATCTTCCGCAGAAATTGCAAACTGGGCCAAACAGGAGGTTAAAGGCGCTGACTCTCCAAGTCGGGAGAGTGTTAGTAAAGCGTCTGGAATGTTGCACCCGAGTACCAGGGGAGGAAAACTGAGACATATTTGAACACGTCTCCCGTTCACATGGTTGATCATACTTGGGTTCCACATGCATGTTTTAGCTGCAGGAAGAATACCTTAAACCTGGAGAGTTAAGACCCGTGTAATGGGTACCATGCAATATGACTTCAAAGGGTCTTCATTTGCTCACCGAACCTCTCCAATCCTATCACTGCTGCATTTATGCCCCTGTACACATGCTTGATTCTCTTTCGGAGACATAGCAATCCATAGGTTTTAAGATACTTACTAGTCAGGTACATTCTTAGGCGTTTAATATGCGATGTTGAGTCCATTTCGTTGAGCAAGGAGTAGCTCTTGTCTATTCCATATTTGACTTAAGGAACTTTATCTGTACTCATTTCAATCTCTGGTTTTATGCAGCACCCCAACTCACCTTTACCCTTAAGCAAGCATAAGTTGGTTTTCTAAATTTGAGACCCTGTTCTGTTCTGTAATTCAGTTCCTGTGTAGCCAAGTTTACATTCCGTGTATTACTGATATCTTATGATGTTTCTTTTTCTGTGTGACTTACTTCAGTTAGAATCATCATACCTGAATCCACTCATTGTGCTGCTAAGGGCCTGATGACACAGATTTCATTGCTGAGTGATATTGCTTTGTAAGTAAATACCACAACTTCTTTATCCATTTTTCACTTTCTGCGATGTTGAACTTGTACTGTAAACGAGGTTCTTGTAAACAGAGGCGTCCCAAACTTTGGGGTGGCTGTGTCTTTTTGATTTTAATTTCCGTAAGCTATAGGACCATAAGTGGAAGTGCCCTAGGTTCTGTTGCTTTGTTTTTTAGATGTTTCAGGAAACACCATACACTTCTCCCGAGTGGTTGTTGGCAATTTACATCCCGCCCATCAGCATAACAAGGCTCCCAGTTCTCCATGGCCTGTCCTGCCTTTCTGGATTTTAAACTTTTTTCAGATGGCCCTTTTGACCGGGGGGAAGTGAGACTTCATTGTAGTGCAGATTTCCTTTGCAAGCTTGCTTGGTTGGCCAAAAAGGGCGTATGCGTTTTTTCCTGAATATATTCAGGAAAAAACGCATACGCCCTTTTTGGCCAAGTGCATCATTGTGGACGTTCTGCATCTTTTCCTATGCTTTCAATGCAATTCCAGTCTACCTCCTGAAATCGGTTTCCTGCAATTCTGCCCCGCTTTCAAGTCCTCTTGGCAGCCTTACTTCAGTCTATTTTTGGACGATAGCTGTCATTTATAACTCTGCAGGTTTGTGAATTACAGTGCCCCTGAGCTCCTTTCTTCAACTTGCTTTCTTGTGACCTGGCCGCAACACCGCAGGATGGCTTCAGGCCCTAATCTGGTTCCGGCACGGCACGTTGAGCCTTTGGTTATTTCCTCATCGTGGTGGGAAATGAGAGTTAAATTTGCCCGTCCAGACACCTCCAGCTAGTCTCTCATTGGTTCTCGCTATTCCTGTTCATCTTCCGCAGAAATTGCAAACTGGGCCAAACAGGAGGTTAAAGGCGCTGACTCTCCAAGTGGGGAGAGTGTTAGTAAAGCGTCTGGAATGTTGCACCCGAGTACCAGGGGAGGAAAACTGAGACATATTTGAACACGTCTCCCGTTCACATGGTTGATCATACTTGGGTTCCACATGCATGTTTTAGCTGAAGGAAGAATACCTTAAACCTGGAGAGTTAAGACCCGTGTAATGGGTACCATGCAATATGACTTCAAAGGGTCTTCATTTGCTCACCGAACCTCTCCAATCCTATCACTGCTGCGTTTATGCCCCTGTACACATGCTTGATTCTCTTTCGGAGACATAGCAATCCATAGGTTTTAAGATACTTACTAGTCAGGTACATTCTTAGGCGTTTAATATGCGGTGTTGAGTCCATTTCGTTGAGCAAGGAGTAGCTCTTGTCTATTCCATATTTGACTTAAGGGACTTCATCTGTGCTCATTTCAATCTCTGGTTTTATGCAGCACCCCAACTCACCTTTACCCTTAAGCAAGCATAAGTTGGTTTTCTAAATTTGAGACCCTGTTCTGTTCTGTAATTCAGTTCCTGTGTAGCCAAGTTTACATTCCGTGTATTACTGATATCTTATGATGTTTCTTTTTCTGTGTGACTTACTTCAGTTAGAATCATCATACCTGAATCCACTCATTGTGCTGCTAAGGGCCTGATGACACAGATTTCATTGCTGAGTGATATTGCTTTGTAAGTAAATACCACAACTTCTTTATCCATTTTTCACTTTCTGCGATGTTGAACTTGTACTGTAAACGAGGTTCTTGTAAACAGAGCCGTTCCAAACTTTGGGGTGGCTGTGTCTTTTTGATTTTAATTTCCCTAAGCTATAGGACCATAAGTGGAAGTGCCCTAGGTTCTGTTGCTTTGTTTTTTAGATGTTTCAGGAAACACCATACACTTCTCCCGAGTGGTTGTTGGCAATTTACATCCCGCCCATCAGCATAACAAGGCTCCCAGTTCTCCATGGCCTGTCCTGCCTTTCTGGATTTTACACTTTTTTCAGATGGCCCTTTTGACCGGGGGGAAGTGAGACTTCATTGTAGTGCAGATTTCCTTTGCAAGCTTGCTTGGTTGGCCAAAAAGGGCGTATGCGTTTTTTCCTGAATATATTCAGGAAAAAACGCATACGCCCTTTTTGGCTAAGTGCATCATTGTGGACGTTCTGCCTCTTTTCCTATGCTTTCAATGCAATTCCAGTCTACCTCCTGAAATCGGTTTCCTGCAATTCTGCCCCGCTTTCAAGTCCTCTTGGCAGCCTTACTTCAGTCTATTTTTGGACGATAGCTGTCATTTATAACTCTGCAGGTTTGTGAATTACAGTGCCCCTGAGCTCCTTTGTTCAACTCGCTTTCTTTTGAGCTGGCCGCAACACCGCAGGATGGCTTCAGGCCCTAATCTGGTTCCGGTACGGCACGCTGAGCCTTTGGTTATTTCCTCTTCCTGGTGGGAAATGAGAGTTAAATTTGCCCGTCCAGACACCTCCAGCTAGCCTCTCATTGGTTCTCGCTATTCCTGTTCATCTTCCGCAGAAATTGCAAACTGGGCCAAACAGGAGGTTAAAGGCGCTGACTCTCCAAGTGGGGAGAGTGTTAGTAAAGCGTCTGGAATGTTGCACCCGAGTACCAGGGGAGGAAAACTGAGACATATTTGAACACGTCTCCCGTTCACATGGTTGATCATACTTGGGTTCACATGCATGTTTTAGCTGAAGGAAGAATACCTAAAACCTGGGTAGTTGAAACCCGTGAAATGGGTACCATGCAATATGACTTCAAAGGGTCTTCATTTGCTCACCGAACCTCTCCAATCCTATCACTGCTGCGTTTATGCCCCTGTACACATGCTTGATTCTCTTTTGGAGACATAGCAATCCATAGGTTTTAAGATACTTACTAGTCAGGTACATTCTTAGGCGTTTAATATGCGGTGTTGAGTCCATTTCATTGAGCAAGGAGTAGCTCTTGTCTATTCCATATTTGGCTTAAGGAACTTTATCTGTGCTCATTTCAATCTCTGGTTTTATGCAGCAACCCAACTCACCTTTCCCCTTAAGCAAGTATAAGTTGGTTTTCTAAATTTGAGAACCTTTTCTGTTTTGGAATTCAGTTCCTGTGTAGCCAAGTTTACATTCCGTGTATTAGTGATATCTTATGATGTTTCTTTTTCTGTGTGACTTATTTCAGTTAGAATCATCGTACCTGAATCTACTCATTATGCTGCTATGGGCCTGATGACATAGATTTCATTGCTGAGTGATACTGCATTGTACTTAAGTACCACAAGTTCTTTATCCATTTTTCACTTTCTGCGATGTTGAACTTGTACTGTAAACGAGGTTCTTGTAAACAGAGCCGTTCCAAACTTTGGGGTGGCTGTGTCTTTTTGATTTTAATTTCCCTAAGCTATAGGACCATAAGTGGAAGTGCCCTAGGCTCTGTTGCTTTGTTTTTTAGATGTTTCAGGAAACACCATACACTTCTCCCTAGTGTCTGTTGGCAATTTACATCCCGCCCATCAGCATAACAAGGCTCCCAGTTCTCAATGGCCTGTTGCCTTTCTGGATTTTACACTTTTTTCAGATGGCCCTTTTGACCGGGGGGAAGTGAGACTTCATTGTAGTGCAGATTTCCTTTGCAAGCTTGCTTGGTTGGCCAAAAAGGGCGTATGCGTTTTTTCCTGAATATATTCAGGAAAAAACGCATACGCCCTTTTTGGCCAAGTGCATCATTGTGGACGTTCTGCCTCTTTTCCTATGCTTTCAATGCAATTCCAGTCTACCTCCTGAAATCGGTTTCCTGCAATTCTGCCCCGCTTTCAAGTCCTCTTGGCAGCCTTACTTCAGTCTATTTTTGGACGATAGCTGTCATTTATAACTCTGCAGGTTTGTGAATTACAGTGCCCCTGAGCTCCTTTCTTCAACTCGCTTTCTTGTGACCTGGCCGTAACACCGCAGGATGGCTTCAGGCCCTAATCTGGTTACGGCCCGGCATGCTGAGCCTTTGGTTAATTCCTCTTCCTGGTGGGAAATGAGAGTTAAATTTGCCCGTCCAGACACCTCCAGCTAGTCTCTCATTGGTTCTCGCTATTCCTGTTCATCTTCCGCAGAAATTGCAAACTGGGCCAAACAGGAGGTTAAAGGGACTGACTCTCCAAGTCGGGAGAGTGTTAGTAAAGCGTCTGGAATGTTGCACCCGAGTACCAGGGGAGGAAAACTGAGACATATTTGAACACGTCTCCCGTTCACATGGTTGATCATACTCTGGATTCCACATGCATGTTTTAGCTGAAGGAAGAATACCTTAAACCTGGAGAGTTGAGACCCGTGGAATGGGTACCATGCAATATGACTTCAAAGGGTCTTCATTTGCTCACCGCACCTCTCCAATCCTATCACTGCTGCGTTTATGCCCCTGTACACATGCTTGATTCTCTTTCGGAGACATAGCAATCCATAGGTTTTAAGATACTTACTAGTCAGGTACATTCTTAGGCGTTTAATATGCGATGTTGAGTCCATTTCGTTGAGCAAGGAGTAGCTCTTGTCTATTCCATATTTGACTTAAGGAACTTTATCTGTACTCATTTCAATCTCTGGTTTTATGCAGCACCCCAACTCACCTTTACCCTTAAGCAAGCATAAGTTGGTTTTCTAAATTTGAGACCCTGTTCTGTTCTGTAATTCAGTTCCTGTGTATCCAAGTTTACATTCCGTGTATTACTGATATCTTATGATGTTTCTTTTTCTGTGTGACTTACTTCAGTTAGAATCATCATACCTGAATCCACTCATTGTGCTGCTAAGGGCCTGATGACACAGATTTCATTGCTGAGTGATATTGCTTTGTAAGTAAATACCACAACTTCTTTATCCATTTTTCACTTTCTGCGATGTTGAACTTGTAGTGTAAACGAGGTTCTTGTAAACAGAGGCGTCCCAAACTTTGGGGTGGCTGTGTCTTTTTGATTTTAATTTCCCTAAGCTGTAGGACCATAAGTGGAAGTGCCCTAGGTTCTGTTGCTTTGTTTTTTAGATGTTTCAGGAAACACCATACACTTCTCCCGAGTGGTTGTTGGCAATTTACATCCCGCCCATCAGCATAACAAGGCTCCCAGTTCTCCATGGCCTGTCCTGCCTTTCTGGATTTTACACGTTTTTCAGATGGCCCTTTTGACCGGGGGGAAGTGAGACTTCATTGTAGTGCAGATTTCCTTTGCAAGCTTGCTTGGTTGGCCAAAAAGGGCGTATGCGTTTTTTCCTGAATATATTCAGGAAAAAACGCATACGCCCTTTTTGGCCAAGTGCATCATTGTGGACGTTCTGCCTCTTTTCCTATGCTTTCAATGCAATTCCAGTCTACCTCCTGAAATCGGTTTCCTGCAATTCTGCCCCGCTTTCAAGTCCTCTTGGCAGCCTTACTTCAGTCTATTTTTGGACGATAGCTGTCATTTATAACTCTGCAGGTTTGTGAATTACAGTGCCCCTGAGCTCCTTTCTTCAACTCGCTTTCTTTTGAGCTGGCCGCAACACCGCAGGATGGCTTCAGGCCCTAATCTGGTTCCGGTACGGCACGCTGAGCCTTTGGTTATTTCCTTTTCCTGGTGGGAAATGAGAGTTAAATTTGCCCGTCCAGACACCTCCAGCTAGTCTCTCATTGGTTCTCGCTATTCCTGTTCATCTTCCGCAGAAATTGCAAACTGGGCCAAACAGGAGGTTAAAGGCGCTGACTCTCCAAGTGGGGAGACTGTTAGTAAAGTGTCTGGAATGTTGCACCCGAGTACCAGGGGAGGAAAACTGAGACATATTTGAACACGTCTCCCGTTCACATGGTTGATCATACTTGGGTTCCACATGCATGTTTTAGCTGAAGGAAGAATACCTTAAACCTGGAGAGTTAAGACCCGTGTAATGGGTACCATGCAATATGACTTCAAAGGGTCTTCATTTGCTCACCGAACCTCTCCAATCCTATCACTGCTGCGTTTATGCCCCTGTACACATGCTTGATTCTCTTTCGGAGACATAGCAATCCATAGGTTTTTAAGATACTTACTAGTCAGGTACATTCTTAGGCGTTTAATATGCGGTGTTGAGTCCATTTCGTTGAGCAAGGAGTAGCTCTTGTCTATTCCATATTTGACTTAAGGAACTTTATCTGTGCTCATTTCAATCTCTGGTTTTATTCAGCACCCCAACTCACCTTTACCCTTAAGCAAGCATAAGTTGGTTTTCTAAATTTGAGACCCTGTTCTGTTCTGTAATTCAGTTCCTGTGTAGCCAAGTTTACATTCCGTGTATTACTGATATCTTATGATGTTTCTTTTTCTGTGTGACTTACTTCAGTTAGAATCATCATACCTGAATCCACTCATTGTGCTGCTAAGGGCCTGATGACACAGATTTCATTGCTGAGTGATATTGCTTTGTAAGTAAATACCACAACTTCTTTATCCATTTTTCACTTTCTGCGATGTTGAACTTGTACTGTAAACGAGGTTCTTGTAAACAGAGCCGTTCCAAACTTTGGGGTGGCTGTGTCTTTTTGATTTTAATTTCCCTAAGCTATAGGACCATAAGTGGAAGTGCGTTAGGCTCTGTTGCTTTGTTTTTTAGATGTTTCAGGAAACACCATACACTTCTCCCGAGTGGTTGTTGGCAATTTACATCCCGCCCATCAGCATAACAAGGCTCCCAGTTGTCCATGGCCTGTCCTGCCTTTCTGGATTTTACAGTTTTTTCAGATGGCCCTTTTGACCCGGGGGAAGTGAGACTTCATTGTAGTGCAGATTTCCTTTGCAAGTTTGCTTGGTTGGCCAAAAAGGGCGTATGCGTTTTTTCCTGAATATATTCAGGAAAAAACGCATACGCCCTTTTTGGCCAAGTGCATCATTGTGGACGTTCTGCCTCTTTTCCTATGCTTTCAATGCAATTCCAGTCTACCTCCTGAAATCGGTTTCCTGCAATTCTGCCCCGCTTTCAAGTCCTCTTGGCAGCCTTACTTCAGTCTATTTTTGGACGATAGCTGTCATTTATAACTCTGCAGGTTTGTGAATTACAGTGCCCCTGAGCTCCTTTGTTCAACTCGCTTTCTTTTGAGCTGGCCGCAACACCGCAGGATGGCTTCAGGCCCTAATCTGGTTCCGGTACGGCACGCTGAGCCTTTGGTTATTTCCTCTTCCTGGTGGGAAATGAGAGTTAAATTTGCCCGTCCAGACACCTCCAGCTAGCCTCTCATTGGTTCTCGCTATTCCTGTTCATCTTCCGCAGAAATTGCAAACTGGGCCAAACAGGAGGTTAAAGGCGCTGACTCTCCAAGTGGGGAGAGTGTTAGTAAAGCGTCTGGAATGTTGCACCCGAGTACCAGGGGAGGAAAACTGAGACATATTTGAACACGTCTCCCGTTCACATGGTTGATCATACATGGGTTCACATGCATGTTTTAGCTAAAGGAAGAATACCTAAAACCTGGGTAGTTGAAACCCGTGAAATGGGTACCATGCAATATGACTTCAAAGGGTCTTCATTTGCTCACCGAACCTCTCCAATCCTATCACTTCTGCGTTTATGCCCCTGTACACATGCTTGATTCTCTTTCGGAGACATAGCAATCCATAGGTTTTAAGATACTTACTAGTCAGGTACATTCTTAGGCGTTTAATATGCGGTGTTGAGTCCATTTCGTTGAGCAAGGAGTAGCTCTTTTCTATTCCATATTTGGCTTAAGGAACTTTATCTGTGCTCATTTCAATCTCTGGTTTTATGCAGCACCCCAACTCACCTTTACCCTTAAGCAAGCATAAGTTGGTTTTCTAAATTTGAGACCCTGTTCTGTTCTGTAATTCAGTTCCTGTGTAGCCAAGTTTACATTCCGTGTATTACTGATATCTTATGATGTTTCTTTTTCTGTGTGACTTATTTCAGTTAGAATCATCATACCTGAATCCACTCATTGTGCTGCTAAGTGCCTGATGACACAGATTTCATTGCTGAGTGATATTGCTTTGTAAGTAACTACCACAACTTCTTTATCCATTTTTCACTTTCTGCGATGTTGAACTTGTACTGTAAACGAGGTTCTTGTAAACAGAGCCGTTCCAAACTTTGGGGTGGCTGTGTCTTTTTGATTTTAATTTCCCTAAGCTATAGGACCATAAGTGGAAGTGCCCTAGGTTCTGTTGCTTTGTTTTTTAGATGTTTCAGGAAACACCATACACTTCTCCCGAGTGGTTGTTGGCAATTTACATCCCGCCCATCAGCATAACAAGGCTCCCAGTTCTCCATGGCCTGTCCTGCCTTTCTGGATTTTACACTTTTTTCAGATGGCCCTTTTGACCGGGGGGAAGTGAGACTTCATTGTAGTGCAGATTTCCTTTGCAAGCTTGCTTGGTTGGCCAAAAGGGGCGTATGCGTTTTTTCCTGAATATATTCAGGAAAAAACGCATACGCCCCTTTTGGCCAAGTGCATCATTGTGGACGTTCTGCATCTTTTCCTATGCTTTCAATGCAATTCCAGTCTACCTCCTGAAATCGGTTTCCTGCAATTCTGCCCCGCTTTCAAGTCCTCTTGGCAGCCTTACTTCAGTCTATTTTTGGACGATAGCTGTCATTTATAACTCTGCAGGTTTGTGAATTACAGTGCCCCTGAGCTCCTTTCTTCAACTTGCTTTCTTGTGACCTGGCCGCAACACCGCAGGATGGCTTCAGGCCCTAATCTGGTTCCGGCATGGCACGTTGAGCCTTTGGTTATTTCCTCATCCTGGTGGGAAATGAGAGTTAAATTTGCCCATCCAGACACCTCCAGCTAGTCTCTCATTGGTTCTCGCTATTCCTGTTCATCTTCCGCAGAAATTGCAAACTGGGCCAAACAGGAGGTTAAAGGCGCTGACTCTCCAAGTGGGGAGAGTGTTAGTAAAGCGTCTGGAATGTTGCACCCGAGTACCAGGGGAGGAAAACTGAGACATATTTGAACACGTCTCCCGTTCACATGGTTGATCATACTTGGGTTCCACATGCATGTTTTAGCTGAAGGAAGAATACCTTAAACCTGGGTACTTGAAACCCGTGGAATGGGTTCCATGCAATATGACTTCAAAGGGTCTTCATTTGCTCACCGAACCTCTCCAATCCTATCACTGCTGCGTTTATGCCCCTGTACACATGCTTGATTCTCTTTCGGAGACATAGCAATCCATAGGTTTTAAGATACTTACTAGTCAGGTACATTCTTAGGCGTTTAATATGCGGTGTTGAGTCCATTTCGTTGAGCAAGGAGTAGCTCTTGTCTATTCCATATTTGACTTAAGGAACTTTATCTGTGCTCATTTCAATCTCTGGTTTTATTCAGCACCCCAACTCACCTTTACCCTTAAGCAAGCATAAGTTGGTTTTCTAAATTTGAGACCCTGTTCTGTTCTGTAATTGAGTTCCTGTGTAGCCAAGTTTACATTCCATGTATTACTGATATCTTATGATGTTTCTTTTTCTGTGTGACTTACTTCAGTTAGAATCATCATACCTGAATTCACTCATTGTGCTGCTAAGGGCCTGATGACACAGATTTCATTGCTTAGTGATATTGCTTTGTAAGTAAATACCACAACTTCTTTATCCATTTTTCACTTTCTGCGATGTTGAACTTGTACTGTAAACGAGGTTCTTGTAAACAGAGCCGTTCCAAACTTTGGGGTGGCTGTGTCTTTTTGATTTTAATTTCCCTAAGCTATAGGACCATAAGTGGAAGTGCCCTAGGTTCTGTTGCTTTGTTTTTTAGATGTTTCAGGAAACACCATACACTTCTCCCGAGTGGTTGTTGGCAATTTACATCCCGCCCATCAGCATAACAAGGCTCCCAGTTGTCCATGGCCTGTCCTGCCTTTCTGGATTTTACACTTTTTTCAGATGGCCCTTTTGACCGGGGGGAAGTGAGACTTCATTGTAGTGCAGATTTCCTTTGCAAGCTTGCTTGGTTGGCCAAAAAGGGCGTATGCGTTTTTTCCTGAATATATTCAGGAAAAAACGCATACACCCTTTTTGGCCAAGTGCATCATTGTGGACGTTCTGCCTCTTTTCCTATGCTTTCAATGCAATTCCAGTCTACCTCCTGAAATCGGTTTCCTGCAATTCTGCCCCGCTTTCAAGTTCTCTTGGCAGCCTTACTTCAGTCTATTTTTGGACGATAGCTGTCATTTATAACTCTGCAGGTTTGTGAATTACAGTGCCCCTGAGCTCCTTCCTTCAACTCGCTTTCTTTTGAGCTGGCCGCAACACCGCAGGATGGCTTCAGGCCCTAATCTGGTTCCGGTACGGCACGCTGAGCCTTTGGTTATTTCCTCTTCCTGGTGGGAAATGAGAGTTAAATTTGCCCGTCCAGACACCTCCAGCTAGCCTCTCATTGGTTCTCGCTATTCCTGTTCATCTTCCGCAGAAATTGCAAACTGGGCCAAACAGGAGGTTAAAGGCGCTGACTCTCCAAGTGGGGAGAGTGTTAGTAAAGCGTCTGGAATGTTGCACCCGAGTACCAGGGGAGGAAAACTGAGACATATTTGAACACGTCTCCCGTTCACATGGTTGATCATACTTGGGTTCACATGCATGTTTTAGCTGAAGGAAGAATACCTAAAACCTGGGTAGTTGAAACCCGTGAAATGGGTACCATGCAATATGACTTCAAAGGGTCTTCATTTGCTCACCGAACCTCTCCAATCCTATCACTGCTGCGTTTATGCCCCTGTACACATGCTTGATTCTCTTTCAGAGACATAGCAATCCATAGGTTTTAAGATACTTACTAGTCAGGTACATTCTTAGGCGTTTAATATGCGGTGTTGAGTCCATTTCATTGAGCAAGGAGTAGCTCTTGTCTATTCCATATTTGGCTTAAGGAACTTTATCTGTGCTCATTTCAATCTCTGGTTTTATGCAGCAACCCAACTCACCTTTCCCCTTAAGCAAGCATAAGTTGGTTTTCTAAATTTGAGAACCTTTTCTGTTTTGGAATTCAGTTCCTGTGTAGCCAAGTTTACATTCCGTGTATTAGTGATATCTTATGATGTTTCTTTTTCTGTGTGACTTATTTCAGTTAGAATCATCGTACCTGAATCTACTCATTATGCTGCTACGGGCCTGATGACATAGATTTCATTGCTGAGTGATACTGCATTGTACTTAAGTACCACAAGTTCTTTATCCATTTTTCACTTTCTGCGATGTTGAACTTCTACTGTAAACGAGGTTCTTGTAAACAGAGCCGTTCCAAACTTTGGGGTGGCTGTGTCTTTTTGATTTTAATTTCCCTAAGCTATAGGACCATAAGTGGAAATGCCCTAGGCTCTGTTGCTTTGTTTTTTAGATGTTTCAGGAAACACCATACACTTCTCCCTAGTGTCTGTTGGCAATTTACATCCCGCCCATCAGCATAACAAGGCTCCCAGTTCTCAATGGCCTGTTGCCTTTCTGGATTTTACACTTTTTTCAGATGGCCCTTTTGACCGGGGGGAAGTGAGACTTCATTGTAGTGCAGATTTCCTTTGCAAGCTTGCTTGGTTGGCCAAAAAGGGCGTATGCGTTTTTTCCTGAATATATTCAGGAAAAAACGCATACGCCCTTTTTGGCCAAGTGCATCATTGTGGACGTTCTGCCTCTTTTCCTATGCTTTCAATGCAATTCCAGTCTACCTCCTGAAATCGGTTTCCTGCAATTCTGCCCCGCTTTCAAGTCCTCTTGGCAGCCTTACTTCAGTCTATTTTTGGACGATAGCTGTCATTTATAACTCTGCAGGTTTGTGAATTACAGTGCCCCTGAGCTCCTTTCTTCAACTCGCTTTCTTGTGACCTGGCCGTAACACCGCAGGATGGCTTCAGGCCCTAATCTGGTTACGGCCCGGCATGCTGAGCCTTTGGTTAATTCCTCTTCCTGGTGGGAAATGAGAGTTAAATTTGCCCGTTCAGACACCTCCAGCTAGTCTCTCATTGGTTCTCGCTATTCCTGTTCATCTTCCGCAGAAATTGCAAACTGGGCCAAACAGGAGGTTAAAGGGACTGACTCTCCAAGTCGGGAGAGTGTTAGTAAAGCATCTGGAATGTTGCACCCGAGTACCAGGGGAGGAAAACTGAGACATATTTGAACACGTCTCCCGTTCACATGGTTGATTATACTCTGGGTTCCACATGCATGTTTTAGCTGAAGGAAGAATACCTTAAACCTGGAGAGTTGAGACCCGTGGAATGGGTACCATGCAATATGACTTCAAAGGGTCTTCATTTGCTCACCGCACCTCTCCAATCCTATCACTGCTGCGTTTATGCCCCTGTACACATGCTTGATTCTCTTTCGGAGACATAGCAATCCATAGGTTTTAAGATACTTACTAGTCAGGTACATTCTTAGGCGTTTAATATGCGATGTTGAGTCCATTTCGTTGAGCAAGGAGTAGCTCTTGTCTATTCCATATTTGACTTAAGGAACTTTATCTGTACTCATTTCAATCTCTGGTTTTATGCAGCACCCCAACTCACCTTTACGCTTAAGCAAGCATAAGTTGGTTTTCTAAATTTGAGACCCTGTTCTGTTCTGTAATTCAGTTCCTGTGTAGCCAAGTTTACATTCCGTGTATTACTGATATCTTATGATGTTTCTTTTTCTGTGTGACTTACTTCAGTTAGAATCATCATACCTGAATCCACTCATTGTGCTGCTAAGTGCCTGATGACACAGATTTCATTGCTGAGTGATATTGCTTTGTAAGTAACTACCACAACTTCTTTATCCATTTTTCACTTTCTGCGATGTTGAACTTGTACTGTAAACGAGGTTCTTGTAAACAGAGCCGTTCCAAACTTTGGGGTGGCTGTGTCTTTTTGATTTTAATTTCCCTAAGCTATAGGACCATAAGTGGAAGTGCCCTAGGTTCTGTTGCTTTGTTTTTTAGATGTTTCAGGAAACACCATACACTTCTCCCGAGTGGTTGTTGGCAATTTACATCCCGCCCATCAGCATAACAAGGCTCCCAGTTCTCCATGGCCTGTCCTGCCTTTCTGGATTTTACACTTTTTTCAGATGGCCCTTTTGACCGGGGGGAAGTGAGACTTCATTGTAGTGCAGATTTCCTTTGCAAGCTTGCTTGGTTGGCCAAAAAGGGCGTATGCGTTTTTTCCTGAATATATTCAGGAAAAAACGCATACGCCCCTTTTGGCCAAGTGCATCATTGTGGACGTTCTGCATCTTTTCCTATGCTTTCAATGCAATTCCAGTCTACCTCCTGAAATCGGTTTCCTGCAATTCTGCCCCGCTTTCAAGTCCTCTTGGCAGCCTTACTTCAGTCTATTTTTGGACGATAGCTGTCATTTATAACTCTGCAGGTTTGTGAATTACAGTGCCCCTGAGCTCCTTTCTTCAACTTGCTTTCTTGTGACCTGGCCGCAACACCGCAGGATGGCTTCAGGCCCTAATCTGGTTCCGGCACGGCACGTTGAGCCTTTGGTTATTTCCTCATCCTGGTGGGAAATGAGAGTTAAATTTGCCCGTCCAGACACCTCCAGCTAGTCTCTCATTGGTTCTCGCTATTCCTGTTCATCTTCTGCAGAAATTGCAAACTGGGCCAAACAGGAGGTTAAAGGCGCTGACTCTCCAAGTGGGGAGAGTGTTAGTAAAGCGTCTGGAATGTTGCACCCGAGTACCAGGGGAGGAAAACTGAGACATATTTGAACACGTCTCCCGTTCACATGGTTGATCATACTTGGGTTCCACATGCATGTTTTAGCTGAAGGAAGAATACCTTAAACCTGGGTAGTTGAAACCCGTGGAAAGGGTTCCATGCAATATGACTTCAAAGGGTCTTCATTTGCTCACCGAACCTCTCCAATCCTATCACTGCTGCGTTTATGCCCCTGTACACATGCTTGATTCTCTTTCGGAGACATAGCAATCCATAGGTTTTAAGATACTTACTAGTCAGGTACATTCTTAGGCGTTTAATATGCGGTGTTGAGTCCATTTCGTTGAGCAAGGAGTAGCTCTTGTCTATTCCATATTTGACTTAAGGAACTTTATCTGTGCTCATTTCAATCTCTGGTTTTATGCAGCACCCCAACTCACCTTTACCCTTAAGCAAGCATAAGTTGGTTTTCTAAATTTGAGACCCTGTTCTGTTCTGTAATTGAGTTCCTGTGTAGCCAAGTTTACATTCCGTGTATTACTGATATCTTATGATGTTTCTTTTTCTGTGTGACTTACTTCAGTTAGAATCATCATACCTGAATTCACTCATTGTGCTGCTAAGGGCCTGATGACACAGATTTCATTGCTTAGTGATATTGCTTTGTAAGTAAATACCACAACTTCTTTATCCATTTTTCACTTTCTGCGATGTTGAACTTGTACTGTAAACGAGGTTCTTGTAAACAGAGCCGTTCCAAACTTTGGGGTGGCTGTGTCTTTTTGATTTTAATTTCCCTAAGCTATAGGACCATAAGTGGAAGTGCCCTAGGTTCTGTTGCTTTGTTTTTTAGATGTTTCAGGAAACACCATACACTTCTCCCGAGTGGTTGTTGGCAATTTACATCCCGCCCATCAGCATAACAAGGCTCCCAGTTGTCCATGGCCTGTCCTGCCTTTCTGGATTTTACACTTTTTTCAGATGGCCCTTTTGACCGGGGGGAAGTGAGACTTCATTGTAGTGCAGATTTCCTTTGCAAGCTTGCTTGGTTGGCCAAAAAGGGCGTATGCGTTTTTTCCTGAATATATTCAGGAAAAAACGCATACGCCCTTTTTGGCCAAGTGCATCATTGTGGACGTTCTGCCTCTTTTCCTATGCTTTCAATGCAATTCCAGTCTACCTCCTGAAATCGGTTTCCTGCAATTCTGCCCCGCTTTCAAGTCCTCTTGGCAGCCTTACTTCAGTCTATTTTTGGACGATAGCTGTCATTTATAACTCTGCAGGTTTGTGAATTACAGTGCCCCTGAGCTCCTTCCTTCAACTCGCTTTCTTTTGAGCTGGCCGCAACACCGCAGGATGGCTTCAGGCCCTAATCTGGTTCCGGTACGGCACGCTGAGCCTTTGGTTATTTCCTCTTCCTGGTGGGAAATGAGAGTTAAATTTGCCCGTCCAGACACCTCCAGCTAGCCTCTCATTGGTTCTCGCTATTCCTGTTCATCTTCCGCAGAAATTGCAAACTGGGCCAAACAGGAGGTTAAAGGCGCTGACTCTCCAAGTGGGGAGAGTGTTAGTAAAGCGTCTGGAATGTTGCACCCGAGTACCAGGGGAGGAAAACTGAGACATATTTGAACACGTCTCCCGTTCACATGGTTGATCATACTTGGGTTCACATGCATGTTTTAGCTGAAGGAAGAATACCTAAAACCTGGGTAGTTGAAACCCGTGAAATGGGTACCATGCAATATGACTTCAAAGGGTCTTCATTTGCTCACCGAACCTCTCCAATCCTATCACTGCTGCGTTTATGCCCCTGTACACATGCTTGATTCTCTTTCAGAGACATAGCAATCCATAGGTTTTAAGATACTTACTAGTCAGGTACATTCTTAGGCGTTTAATATGCGGTGTTGAGTCCATTTCATTGAGCAAGGAGTAGCTCTTGTCTATTCCATATTTGGCTTAAGGAACTTTATCTGTGCTCATTTCAATCTCTGGTTTTATGCAGCAACCCAACTCACCTTTCCCCTTAAGCAAGCATAAGTTGGTTTTCTAAATTTGAGAACCTTTTCTGTTTTGGAATTCAGTTCCTGTGTAGCCAAGTTTACATTCCGTGTATTAGTGATATCTTATGATGTTTCTTTTTCTGTGTGACTTATTTCAGTTAGAATCATCGTACCTGAATCTACTCATTATGCTGCTACGGGCCTGATGACATAGATTTCATTGCTGAGTGATACTGCATTGTACTTAAGTACCACAAGTTCTTTATCCATTTTTCACTTTCTGCGATGTTGAACTTCTACTGTAAACGAGGTTCTTGTAAACAGAGCCGTTCCAAACTTTGGGGTGGCTGTGTCTTTTTGATTTTAATTTCCCTAAGCTATAGGACCATAAGTGGAAGTGCCCTAGGCTCTGTTGCTTTGTTTTTTAGATGTTTCAGGAAACACCATACACTTCTCCCTAGTGTCTGTTGGCAATTTACATCCCGCCCATCAGCATAACAAGGCTCCCAGTTCTCAATGGCCTGTTGCCTTTCTGGATTTTACACTTTTTTCAGATGGCCCTTTTGACCGGGGGGAAGTGAGACTTCATTGTAGTGCAGATTTCCTTTGCAAGCTTGCTTGGTTGGCCAAAAAGGGCGTATGCGTTTTTTCCTGAATATATTCAGGAAAAAACGCATACGCCCTTTTTGGCCAAGTGCATCATTGTGGACGTTCTGCCTCTTTTCCTATGCTTTCAATGCAATTCCAGTCTACCTCCTGAAATCGGTTTCCTGCAATTCTGCCCCGCTTTCAAGTCCTCTTGGCAGCCTTACTTCAGTCTATTTTTGGACGATAGCTGTCATTTATAACTCTGCAGGTTTGTGAATTACAGTGCCCCTGAGCTCCTTTCTTCAACTCGCTTTCTTGTGACCTGGCCGTAACACCGCAGGATGGCTTCAGGCCCTAATCTGGTTACGGCCCGGCATGCTGAGCCTTTGGTTAATTCCTCTTCCTGGTGGGAAATGAGAGTTAAATTTGCCCGTTCAGACACCTCCAGCTAGTCTCTCATTGGTTCTCGCTATTCCTGTTCATCTTCCGCAGAAATTGCAAACTGGGCCAAACAGGAGGTTAAAGGGACTGACTCTCCAAGTCGGGAGAGTGTTAGTAAAGCATCTGGAATGTTGCACCCGAGTACCAGGGGAGGAAAACTGAGACATATTTGAACACGTCTCCCGTTCACATGGTTGATTATACTCTGGGTTCCACATGCATGTTTTAGCTGAAGGAAGAATACCTTAAACCTGGAGAGTTGAGACCCGTGGAATGGGTACCATGCAATATGACTTCAAAGGGTCTTCATTTGCTCACCGCACCTCTCCAATCCTATCACTGCTGCGTTTATGCCCCTGTACACATGCTTGATTCTCTTTCGGAGACATAGCAATCCATAGGTTTTAAGATACTTACTAGTCAGGTACATTCTTAGGCGTTTAATATGCGATGTTGAGTCCATTTCGTTGAGCAAGGAGTAGCTCTTGTCTATTCCATATTTGACTTAAGGAACTTTATCTGTACTCATTTCAATCTCTGGTTTTATGCAGCACCCCAACTCACCTTTACGCTTAAGCAAGCATAAGTTGGTTTTCTAAATTTGAGACCCTGTTCTGTTCTGTAATTCAGTTCCTGTGTAGCCAAGTTTACATTCCGTGTATTACTGATATCTTATGATGTTTCTTTTTCTGTGTGACTTACTTCAGTTAGAATCATCATACCTGAATCCACTCATTGTGCTGCTAAGGGCCTGATGGCACAGATTTCATTGCTGAGTGATATTGCTTTGTAAGTAAATACCACAACTTCTTTATCGATTTTTCACTTTCTGCGATGTTGAACTTGTACTGTAAACGATGTTCTTGTAAACAGAGGCGTCCCAAACTTTGGGGTGGCTGTGTCTTTTTGATTTTAATTTCCCTAAGCTGTAGGACCATAAGTGGCAGTGCCCTAGGCTCTGTTGCTTTGTTTTTTAGATGTTTCAGGAAACACCATACACTTCTCCCGAGTGGTTGTTGGCAATTTACATCCCGCCCATCAGCATAACAAGGCTCCCAGTTCTCCATGGCCTGTCCTGCCTTTCTGGATTTTACACTTTTTTCAGATGGCCCTTTTGACCGGGGGGAAGTGAGACTTCATTGTAGTGCAGATTTCCTTTGCAAGCTTGCTTGGTTGGCCAAAAAGGGCGTATGCGTTTTTTCCTGAATATATTCAGGAAAAAACGCATACGCCCTTTTTGGCCAAGTGCATCATTGTGGACGTTCTGCCGCTTTTCCTATGCTTTCAATGCAATTCCAGTCTACCTCCTGAAATCGGTTTCCTGCAATTCTGCCCCGCTTTCAAGTCCTCTTGGCAGCCTTACTTCAGTCTATTTTTGGACGATAGCTGTCATTTATAACTCTGCAGGTTTGTGAATTACAGTGCCCCTGAGCTCCTTTCTTCAACTCGCTTTCTTGTGACCTGGCCGTAACACCGCAGGATGGCTTCAGGCCCTAATCTGGTTCCGGCCCGGCATGCTGAGCCTTTGGTTAATTCCTCTTCCTGGTGGGAAATGAGAGTTAAATTTGCCCGTCCAGACACCTCCAGCTAGCCTCTCATTGGTTCTCGGTATTCCTGTTCATCTTCCGCAGAAATTGCAAACTGGGCCAAACAGGAGGTTAAAGGGACTGACTCTCCAAGTGGGGAGAGTGTTAGTAAAGCGTCTGGAATGTTGCACCCGAGTACCAGGGGAGGAAAACGGAGTCATATTTGAACACGTCTCCCATTCACATGGTTGATCATACTTGGGTTCACATGCATGTTTTAGCTGAAGGAAGAATACCTAAAACCTGGGTAGTTGAAACCCGTGAAATGGGTACCATGCAATATGACTTCAAAGGGTCTTCATTTGCTCACCGAACCTCTCCAATCCTATCACTGCTGCGTTTATGCCCCTGTACACATGCTTGATTCTCTTTCGGAGACATAGCAATCCATAGGTTTTAAGATACTTACTAGTCAGGTACATTCCTAGGCATTTAATATGCGGTGTTGAGTCCATTTCATTGAGCAAGGAGTAGCTCTTGTCTATTCCATATTTGGCTTAAGGAACTTTATCTGTGCTCATTTCAATCTCTGGTTTTATGCAGCACCCCAACTCACCTTTCCCCTTAAGCAAGCATAAGTTGGTTTTCTAAATTTGAGACCCTGTTCTGTTCTGTAATTCAGTTCCTGTGTAGCCAAGTTTACATTCCGTGTATTAGAGATATCTTATGATGTTTCTTTTTCTGTGTGACTTATTTCAGTTAGAATCATCATACCTGAATCCACTCATTGTGATGCTAAGGGCCTGATGACATAGATTTCATTGATGAGTGATATTGCTTTGTAAGTAAATACCACAACTTCTTTATCCATTTTTCACTTTCTGCGATGTTGAACTTGTACTGTAAACGAGGTTCTTGTAAACAGAGGCGTCCCAAACTTGGGGTGGCTGTGTCTTTTTGATTTTAATTTCCCTAAGCTATAGGACCATAAGTGGCAGTGCCCTAGGCTCTGTTGCTTTGTTTTTTAGATGTTTCAGGAAACACCGTAAACTTCTCCCGAGTGTCTGTTGGCAATTTACATCCCGCCCATCAGCATAACAAGGCTCCCAGTTGTCCTTGGCCTGTCCTGCCTTTCTGGATTTCACACTTTTTTCAGATGGCCCTTTTGACCGGGGGGAAGTGAGACTTCATTGTAGTGCAGATTTCCTTTGCAAGCTTGCTTGGGTGGCCAAAAAGGGCTTATGCGTATTTTCCTGAATATATTCAGGAATAATTTGCCCGTCCAGACACCTCCAGCTAGCCTCTCATTGGTTCTCACTATTCCTGTTCATCTTCCGCAGAAATTGCAAACTGGGCCAAACAGGAGGTTAAAGGCGCTGACTCTCCAAGTGGGGAGAGTGTTAGTAAAGCGTCTGGAATGTTGCACCCGAGTACCAGGGGAGGAAAACTGAGAGATATTTGAACACGTCTCCCGTTCACATGGTTGATCATACTTGGGTTCCACATGCATGTTTTAGCTGAAGGAAGAATACCTTAAACCTGGAGAGTTGAGACCCGTGTAATGGGTACCATGCAATATGACTTCAAAGGGTCTTCATTTGCTCACCGAACCTCTCCAATCCTATCACTGCTGCATTTATGCCCCTGTACACATACTTGATTCTCTTTTGGAGACATAGCAATCCATAGGTTTTACGATACTTACTAATCAGGTACATTCTTAGGCGTTTAATATGCGGTGTTGAGTCCATTTCGTTGAGCAAGGAGTAGCTCTTGTCTATTCCATATTTGACTTAAGGAACTTTATCTGTGCTCATTTCAAGCTCTGGTTTTATGCAGCACCCCAACTCACCTTTCCCCTTAAGCAAGCATAAGTTGGTTTTCTAAATTTGAGACCCTGTTCTGTTCTGTAATTCAGTTCCTGTGTAGCCAAGTTTACATTCCGTGTATTACTGATATCTTATGATGTTTCTTTTTCTGTGTGACTTATTTCAGTTAGAATCATCATACCTGAATCCACTCATTGTGATGCTAAGGGCCTGATGACATAGATTTCATTGCTGAGTGATATTGCTTTGTAAGTAAATACCACAACTTCTTTATCCATTTTTCACTTTCTGCGATGTTGAACTTGTACTGTAAACGAGGTTCTTGTAAACAGAGGTGTCCCAAACTTGAGGTGGCTGTGTCTTTTTGATTTTAATTTCCCTAAGCTATAGGACCATAAGTGGCAGTGCCCTAGGCTCTGTTGCTTTGTTTTTTAGATGTTTCAGGAAACACCATACACTTCTCCTGAGTGTCTGTTGGCAATTTACATCCCGCCCATCAGCATAACAAGGCTTCCAGTTGTCCTTGGCCTGTCCTGCCTTTCTGGATTTTACACTTTTTTCAGATGGCCCTTTTGACCGGGGGGAATTGAGACTTCATTGTAGTGCAGATTTCCTTTGCAAGCTTGCTTGGTTGCCCAAAAAGGGCGTATGCGTTTTTTCCTGAATATATTCAGGAAAAAACGCATACGCCCTTTTTGGCCAAGTGCATCATTGTGGACGTTCTGCCTCTTTTCCTATGCTTTCAATGCAATTCCAGTCTACCTCCTGAAATCGGTTTCCTGCAATTCTGCCCCGCTTTCAAGTCCTCTTGGCAGCCCTACTTCAGTCTATTTTTGGACGATAGCTGTCATTTATAACTCTGCAGGTTTGTGAATTACAGTGCCCCTGAGCTCCTTTCTTCAACTCGCTTTCTTGTGACCTGGCCGCAACACCGCAGGATGGCTTCAGGCCCTAATCTGGTTCCGGCACGGCATGCTGAGCCTTTGGTTAATTCCTCTTCCTGGTGGGATATGAGAGTTAAATTTGCCCGTCCAGACACCTCCAGCTAGCCTCTCATTGGTTCTCGCTATTCCTGTTCATCTTCCGCAGAAATTGCAAACTGGGCCAAACAGGAGGTTAAAGGGACTGACTCTCCAAGTGGGGAGAGTGTTAGTAAAGCGTCTGGAATGTTGCACCCGAGTACCAGGGGAGGAAAACTGAGACATATTTGAACACGTCTCCCGATCACATGGTTGATCATACTCTAGGTTCCACATGCATGTTTTAGCTGAAGGAAGAATAACTTAAACCTGGGTAGTTGAAACCCGTGGAATGGGTACCATGCAATATGACTTCAAAGGGTCTTCATTTGCTCACCGAACCTCTCCAATCCTATCACTGCTGCGTTTATGCCCCTGTACACATGCTTGATTCTCTTTCGGAGACATAGCAATCCATAGGTTTTAAGATACTTACAAGTCAGGTACATTCTTAGGCGTTTAATATGCGGTGTTGAGTCCATTTCGTTGAGCAAGGAGTAGCTCTTGTCTATTCCATATTTGGCTTAAGGAACTTTATCTGTGCTCATTTCAATCTCTGGTTTTATGCAGCACCCCAACTCAGCTTTACCCTTAAGCAAGCATAAGTTGTTTTTCTAAATTTGAGACCCTGTTCTGTTCTGTAATTCAGTTCCTGTGTAGCCAAGTTTACATTCCATGTATTAGAGATATCTTATGATGTTTCTTTTTCTGTGTGACTTATTTCAGTTAGAATCATCATACCTGAATCCACTCATTGTGCTGCTAAGGGCCTGATGACGCAGATTTCATTGCTGAGTGATATTGCTTTGTAAGTGAATACCACAACTTCTTTATCCATTTTTCACTTTCTGCGATGTTGAACTTGTACAGTAAACAAGGTTCTTGTAAACAGAGCCGTTCCAAACTTTGGGGTGGCTGTGTCTTTTTGATTTTAATTTCCCTAAGCTATAGGACCATAAGTGGAAGTGCCCTAGGCTCTGTTGCTTTGTTTTTTAGATGTTTCAGGAAACACCATACACTTCTCCCAAGTGTCTGTTGGCAATTTACATCCCGCCCATCAGCATAACAAGGCTCCCAGTTCTCAATGGCCTTTTGCCTTTCTGGATTTTACACTTTTTTCAGATGGCCCTTTTGACCGGGGGGAAGTGAGACTTCATTGTAGTGCAGATTTCCTTTGCAAGCTTGCTTGGTTGGCCAAAAAGGGCGTATGCGTTTTTTCCTGAATATATTCAGGAAAAAACGCATATGCCCTTTTTGGCCAAGTGCATCATTGTGGACGTTCTGCCTCTTTTCCTATGCTTTCAATGCAATTCCAGTCTACCTCCTGAAATCGGTTTCCTGCAATTCTGCCCCGCTTTCAAGTCCTCTTGGCAGCCTTACTTCAGTCTATTTTTGGATGATAGCTGTCATTTATAACTCTGCAGGTTTGTGAATTACAGTGCCCCTGAGCTCCTTTCTTCAACTTGCTTTCTTGTGACCTGGCCGCAACACCGCAGGATGGCTTCAGGCCCTAATCTGGTTCCGGCCCGGCATGCTGAGCCTTTGGTTATTTCCTCTTCCTGGTGGGAAATGAGAGTTAAATTTGCCCGTCCAGACACCTCCAGCTAGTCTCTCATTGGTTCTCGCTATTCCTGTTCATCTTCCGCAGAAATTGCAAACTGGGCCAAACAGGAGATTAAAGGCGCTGACTCTCCAAGTGGGGAGAGTGTTAGTAAAGCGTCTGGAATGTTGCACCCGAGTACCAGGGGAGGAAAACTGAGACATATTTGAACACGTCTCCCGTTCACATGGTTGATCATACTTGGGTTCCATATGCATGTTTTAGCTGAAGGAAGAATACCTTAAACCTGGAGAGTTAAGACCCGTGTAATGGATACCATGCAATATGACTTCAAAGGGTCTTCATTTGCTCACCGAACCTCTCCAATCCTATCACTGCTGCGTTTATGCCCCTGTACACATGCTTGATTCTCTTTCGGAGACATAGCAATGCATAGGTTTTAAGATACTTACTAGTCAGGTACATTCTTACAGGTTTAATATGGGGTTTTGAGTCCATTTCGTTGAGCAAGGAGTAGCTCTTGCCTATTCCATATTTGACTTAAGGAACTTACTGTGCTCATTTCAATCTCTGGTTTTATGCAGCACCCCAACTCACCTTTCCCCTTAAGCAAGCATAAGTTGGTTTTCTAAATTTGAGACCCTGTTCTGTTCTGTAATTCAGTTCCTGTGTAGACAAGTTTACATTCCGTGTATTACTGATATCTTATGATGTTTCTTTTTCTGTGTGACTTATTTCAGTAAGAATCATCATACCTGAATCCACTCATTGTGATGCTAAGGGCCTGATGACATAGAATTCATTGCTGAGTGATATTGCTTTGTAAGTAAATACCACAACTTCTTTATCCATTTTTCACTTTCTGCGATGTTGAACTTGTACTGTAAACGAGGTTCTTGTAAACAGAGGCGTCCCAAACTTTGGGGTGGCTGTGTCTTTTTGATTTTAATTTCCCTAAGCTATAGGACCATAAGTGGCAGTGCCCTAGGCTCTGTTGCTTTGTTTTTTAGATGTTTCAGGAAACACCATACACTTCTCCCGAGTGTCTGTTGGCAATTTACATCCCGCCCATCAGCATAACAAGGCTCCCAGTTCTCCATGGCCTGTCCTGCCTTTCTGGATTTTACACGTTTTTCAGATGGCCCTTTTGACCGGGGGGAAGTGAGACTTCATTGTAGTGCAGATTTCCTTTGCAAGCTTGCTTGGTTGGCCAAAAAGGGCGTATGCGTTTTTTCCTGAATATATTCAGGAAAAAACGCATATGCCCTTTTTGGCCAAGTGCATCATTGTGGACGTTCTGCCTCTTTTCCTATGCTTTCAATGCAATTCCAGTCTACCTCCTGAAATCGGTTTCCTGCAATTCTGCCCCGCTTTCAAGTCCTCTTGGCAGCCTTACTTCAGTCTATTTTTGGACGATAGCTGTCATTTATAACTCTGCAGGTTTGTGAATTACAGTGCCCCTGAGCTCCTTTCTTCAACTCGCTTTCTTGTGAGCTGGCCGCAACACCGCAGGATGGCTTCAGGCCCTAATCTGGTTCCGGCACGGCACGCTGAGCCTTTGGTTATTTCCTCTTCCTGGTGGGAAATGAGAGTTAAATTTGCCCGTCCAGACACCTCCAGCTAGTCTCTCATTGGTTCTCGTTATTCCTGTTCATCTTCCGCAGAAATTGCAAACTGGGCCAAACAGGAGGTTAAAGGGACTGACTCTCCAAGTCGGGAGAGTGTTAGTAAAGCATCTGGAATGTTGCACCCGAGTACCAGGGTACGAAAACTGAGACATATTTGAACACGTCTCCCGATCACATGGTTGATCATACTCTAGGTTCCACATGCATGTTTTAGCTGAAGGAAGAATACCTTAAACCTGGGTAGTTGAAACCCGTGGAATGGGTACCATGCAATATGACATCAAAGGGTCTTCATTTGCTCACCGAACCTCTCCAATCCTATCACTGCTGCGTTTATGCCCCTGTACACATGCTTGATTCTCTTTCGGAGACATAGCAATCCATAGGTTTTAAGATACTTACTAGTCAGGTACATTCTTAGGCGTTTAATATGCGGTGTTGAGTCCATTTCGTTGAGCAAGGAGTAGCTCTTGTCTATTCCATATTTGGCTTAAGGAACTTTATCTGTGCTCATTTCAATCTCTGGTTTTATGCAGCACCCCAACTCACCTTTCCCCTTAAGCAAGCATAAGTTGGTTTTCTAAATTTGAGTCCCTGTTCTGTTCTGTAATTCAGTTCCTGTGTAGCCAAGTTTACATTCCGTGTATTACTGATATCTTATGATGTTTCTTTTTCTGTGTGACTTACTTCAGTTAGAATCATCATACCTGAATCCACTCATTGTGCTGCTACGGGCCTGATGACACAGATTTCATTGCTGAGTGATATTGCTTTGTAAGTAAATACCACAACTTCTTTATCCATTTTTCACTTTCTGCGATGTTGAACTTGTACTGTAAATGAGGTTCTTGTAAACAGAGCCGTTCCAAACTTTGGGGTGGCTGTGTCTTTTTGATTTTAATTTCCCTAAGCTATAGGACCATAAGTGGAAGTGCCCTAGGTTCTGTTGCTTTGTTTTTTATATGTTTCAGGAAACACCATACACTTCTCCCGAGTGGTTGTTGGCAATTTACATCCCGCCCATCAGCATAACAAGGCTCCCAGTTCTCCATGGCCTGTCCTGCCTTTCTGGATTTTACACTTTTTTCAGATGGCCCTTTTGACCGGGGGGAAGTGAGACTTCATTGTAGTGCAGATTTCCTTTGCAAGCTTGCTTGGTTGGCCAAAAAGGGCGTATGCGTTTTTTCCTGAATATATTCAGGAAAAAACGCATACGCCCTTTTTGGCCAAGTGCATCATTGTGGACGTTCTGCCTCTTTTCCTATGCTTTCAATGCAATTCCAGTCTACCTCCTGAAATCGGTTTCCTGCAATTCTGCCCCGCTTTCAAGTCCTCTTGGCAGCCTTACTTCAGTCTATTTTTGGACGATAGCTGTCATTTATAACTCTGCAGGTTTGTGAATTACAGTGCCCCTGAGCTCCTTTCTTCAACTCGCTTTCTTGTGACCTGGCCGCAACACTGCAGGATGGCTTCAGGCCCTAATCTGGTTCCGGCACGGCACGCTGAGCCTTTGGTTATTTCCTCTTCCTGGTGGGAAATGAGAGTTAAATTTGCCCGTCCAGACACCTCCAGCTAGCCTCTCATTGGTTCTCGCTATTCCTGTTCATCTTCCGCAGAAATTGCAAACTGGGCCAAACAGGAGGTTAAAGGGACTGACTCTCCAAGTGGGGAGAGTGTTAGTAAAGCGTCTGGAATGTTGCACCCGAGTACCAGGGGAGGAAAACTGAGACATATTTGAACACGTCTCCCGATCACATGGTTGATCATACTCTGGGTTCCACATGCATATTTTAGCTGAAGGAAGAATACCTAAAACCTGGGTAGTTGAAACCCGTGGAATGGGTACCATGCAATATGACTTCAAAGGGTCTTCATTTGCTCACCGAACCTCTCCAATCCTATCACTGCTGCGTTTATGCCCCTGTACACATGCTTGATTCTCTTTCGGAGACATAGCAATCCATAGGTTTTAAGATACTTACTAGTCAGGTACATTCTTAGGCGTTTAATATGCGGTGTTGAGTCCATTTCGTTGAGCAAGGAGTAGCTCTTGTCTATTCCATATTTGGCTTAAGGAACTTTATCTGTGCTCATTTCAATCTCTGGTTTTATGCAGCACCCCAACTCACCTTTCCCCTTAAGCAAGCATAAGTTTGTTTTCTAAATTTGAGACCCTGTTCAGTTTTGGAATGCAGTTCCTGTGTAGCCAAGTTTACATTCCGTGTATTAGTGATATCTTATGATGTTTCTTTTTCTGTGTGACTTATTTCAGTTAGAATCATCGTACCTGAATCCACTCATTATGCTGCTACGGGCCTGATGACATAGATTTCATTGATGAGTGATACTGCATTGTATGTAAGTACCAGAAGTTCTTTATCCATTTTTCACTTTCTGTGATATTGAACTTGTACGGTAAACGAGGTTCTTGTAAACGGAGGCGTCCCAAAATTTGGGGTGGCTGTGTCTTTTTGATTTTAATTTCCCTAAGCTATAGGACCATAATTGGAAGTGCCCTAGGCTCTGTTGCTTTGTTTTTTAGATGTTTCAGGAAACACCATACACTTCTCCCGAGTGTCTGTTGGCAATTTACATCCCGCCCATCAGCATAACAAGGCTCCCAGTTCTCCATGGCCTGTCCTGCCTTTCTGGATTTTACACGTTTTTCAGATGGCCCTTTTGACCGGGGGGAAGTGAGACTTCATTGTAGTGCAGATTTCCTTTGCAAGCTTGCTTGGTTGGCCAAAAAGGGCGTATGCGTTTTTTCCTGAATATATTCAGGAAAAAACGCATACGCCCTTTTTGGCCAAGTGCATCATTGTGGACGTTCTGCCTCTTTTCCTATGCTTTCAATGCAATTCCAGTCTACCTCCTGAAATCGGTTTCCTGCAATTCTGCCCCGCTTTCAAGTCCTCTTGGCAGCCTTACTTCAGTCTATTTTTGGACGATAGCTGTCATTTATAACTCTGCAGATTTGTGAATTACAGTGCCCCTGAGCTCCTTTCTTCAACTCGCTTTCTTTTGAGCTGGCCGCAACACCGCAGGATGGCTTCAGGCCCTAATCTGGTTCCGGTACGGCACGCTGAGCCTTTGGTTATTTCCTCTTCCTGGTGGGAAATGAGAGTTAAATTTGCCCGTCCAGACACCTCCAGCTAGCCTCTCATTGGTTCTCGCTATTCCTGTTCATCTTCCGCAGAAATTGCAAACTGGGCCAAACAGGAGTTTAAAGGCGCTGACTCTCCAAGTGGGGAGACTGTTAGTAAAGCGTCTGGAATGTTGCACCCGAGTACCAGGGGAGGAAAACTGAGACATATTTGAACACGTCTCCCGTTCACATGGTTGATCATACTTGGGTTCCACATGCATGTTTTAGCTGAAGGAAGAATACCTTAAACCTGGAGAGTTGAGACCCGTGAAATGGGTACCATGCAATATGACTTCAAAGGGTCTTCATTTGCTCACCGAACCTCTCCAATCCTATCACTGCTGCGTTTATGCCCCTGTACACATGCTTGATTCTCTTTTGGAGACATAGCAATCCATAGGTTTTACGATACTTACTAGTCAGGTACATTCTTAGGCGTTTAATATGCGGTGTTGAGTCCATTTCATTGAGCAAGGAGTAGCTCTTGTCTATTCCATATTTGACTTAAGGAAATTTATCTGTGCTCATTTCAATCTCTGGTTTTATGCAGCACCCCAACTCACCTTTACCCTTAAGCAACCATAAGTTGGTTTTCTAAATTTGAGACCCTGTTCTGTTCTGTAATTCAGTTCCTGTGTAGCCAAGTTTACATTCCGTGTATTACTGATATCTTATGATGTTTCTTTTTCTGTGTGACTTACTTCAGTTAGAATCATCATACCTGAATCCACTCATTGTGCTGCTAAGGGCCTGATGACATAAATTTCATTGCTGAGTGATATTGCTTTGTAAGTAAATACCACAACTTCTTTATCCATTTTTCACTTTCTGCGATGTTGAACTTGTACTGTAAACGAGGTTCTTGTAAACAGAGCCGTTCCAAACTTTGGGGTGGCTGTGTCTTTTTGATTTTAATTTCCCTAAGCTATAGGACCATAAGTGGAAGTGCCCTAGGCTCTGTTGCTTTGTTTTTTAGATGTTTCAGGAAACACCATACACTTCTCCCGAGTGTCTGTTGGCAATTTACATCCCGCCCATCAGCATAACAAGGCTCCCAGTTCTCCATGGCCTGTCCTGCCTTTCTGGATTTTACAGTTTTTTCAGATGGCCCTTTTGCCCGGGGGGAAGTGAGACTTCATTGTAGTGCAGATTTCCTTTGCAAGCTTGCTTGGTTGGCCAAAAAGGGCGTATGCCTTTTTTCCTGAATATATTCAGGAAAAAACGCATACGCCCTTTTTGGCCAAGTGCATCATTGTGGACGTTCTGCCTCTTTTCCTATGCTTTCAATGCAATTCCAGTCTACCTCCTGAAATCGGTTTCCTGCAATTCTGCCCTGCTTTCAAGTCCTCTTGGCAGCCTTACTTCAGTCTATTTTTTGACGATAGCTGTCATTTATAACTCTGCAGGTTTGTGAATTACAGTGCCCCTGAGCTCCTTTCTTCAACTCGCTTTCTTTTGAGCTGGCCGCAACACCGCAGGATGGCTTCAGGCCCTAATCTGGTTCCGGCACGGTACGCTGAGCCTTTGGTTAATTCGTCTTCCTGGTGGGAAATGAGAGTTAAATTTGCCCGTCCAGACACCTCCAGCTAGTCTCTCATTGGTTCTCGCTATTCCTGTTCATCTTCCGCAGAAATTGCAAACTGGGCCAAACAGGAGTTTAAAGGCGCTGATTCTCCAAGTCGGGAGAGTGTTAGTAAAGCGTCTGGAATGTTGCACCCGAGTACCAGGGTACGAAAACTGAGACATATTTGAACACGTCTCCCGATCACATGGTTGATCATACTCTAGGTTCCACATGCATGTTTTAGCTGAAGGAAGAATAACTTAAACCTGGGTAGTTGAAACCCGTGGAATGGGTACCATGCAATATGACTTCAAAGGGTCTTCATTTGCTCACCGAACCTCTCCAATCCTATCACTGCTGCGTTTATGCCCCTGTACACATGCTTGATTCTCTTTTGGAGACATAGCAATCCATAGGTTTTCCGATACTTACTAGTCAGGTACATTCTTAGGCGTTTAATATGCGGTGTTGAGTCCATTTCGTTGAGCAAGGAGTAGCTCTTGTCTATTCCATATTTGACTTAAGGAACTTTATCTGTGCTCATTTCAATCTCTGGTTTTATGCAGCACCCCAACTCACCTTTACCCTTAAGCAAGCATAAGTTGGTTTTCTAAATTTGAGACCCTGTTCTGTTCTGTAATTCAGTTCCTGTGTAGCCAAGTTTACATTCCGTGTATTACTGATATCTTATGATGTTTCTTTTCTGTGTGACTTATTTCAGTTAGAATCATCATACCTGAATCCACTCATTGTGCTGTTACGGGCCTGATGACACAGATTTCATTGCTGAGTGATATTGCTTTGTAAGTAAATACCACAACTTCTTTATCCATTTTTCACTTTCTGCGATGTTGAACTTGTACTGTAAACGAGGTTCTTGTAAACAGAGCCGTTCGAAAGTTTGGGGTGGCTGTGTCTTTTTGATTTTAATTTCCCTAAGCTATAGGACCATAAGTGGCAGTGCCCTAGGCTCTGTTGCTTTGTTTTTTAGATGTTTCAGGAAACACCATACACTTCTCCCGAGTGTCTGTTGGCAATTTACATCCCGCCCATCAGCATAACAAGGCTCCCAGTTGTCCATGGCCTGTCCTGCCTTTCTGGATTTTACACTTTTTTCAGATGGCCCTTTTGACCGGGGGGAAGTGAGACTTCATTGTAGTGCAGATTTCCTTTGCAAGCTTGCTTGGTTGGCCAAAAAGGGCGTATGCGTTTTTTCCTGAATATATTCAGGAAAAAACGCATACGCCCTTTTTGGCCAAGTGCATCATTGTGGACGTTCTGCCTCTTTTCCTATGCTTTCAATGCAATTCCAGTCTACCTCCTGAAATCGGTTTCCTGCAATTCTGCCCCGCTTTCAAGTCCTCTTGGCAGCCTTACTTCAGTCTATTTTTGGACGATAGCTGTCATTTATAACTCTGCAGGTTTGTGAATTACAGTGCCCCTGAGCTCCTTTCCACAACTCGCTTTCTTGTGAGCTGGCCGCAACACCGCAGGATGGCTTCAGGCCCTAATCTGGTTCCGGTACGGCATGCTGAGCCTTTGGTTAATTCCTCTTCCTGGTGGGAAATGAGAGTTAAATTTGCCCGTCCAGACACCTCCAGCTAGTCTCTCATTGGTTCTCGCTATTCCTGTTCATCTTCCGCAGAAATTGCAAACTGGGCCAAACAGGAGGTTAAAGGGACTGACTCTCCAAGTCGGAAGAGTGTTAGTAAAGCGTCTGGAATGTTGAACCCGAGTACCAGGGGAGGAAAACTGAGACATATTTGAACACGTCTCCCGTTCACATGGTTGATCATACTCTGGGTTCCACATGCATGTTTTAGCTGAAGGAAGAATACCTTAAACCTGGAGAGTTGAGACCCGTGGAATGGGTACCATGCAATATGACTTCAAAGGGTCTTCATTTGCTCACCGAACCTCTCCAATCCTATCACTGCTGCGTTTATGCCCCTGTACACACGCTTGATTCTCTTTTGGAGACATAGCAATCCATAGGTTTTAAGATACTTACTAGTCAGGTACATTCTTAGGCGTTTAATATGCGGTGTTGAGTCCATTTCGTTGAGCAAGGAGTAGCTCTTGTCTATTGCATATTTGGCTTAAGGAACTTTATCTGTGCTCATTTCAATCTCTGGTTTTATGCAGCACCCCAACTCACCTTTACCCTTAAGCAAGCATAAGTTGGTTTTCTAAATTTGAGACCCTGTTCTGTTTTGGAATGCAGTTCCTGTGTAGCCAAGTTTACATTCCGTGTATTAGTGATATCTTATGATGTTTCTTTTTCTGTGTGACTTATTTCTGTTAGAATCATCGTACCTGAATCCACTCATTATGCTGCTACGGGCCTGATGACATAGATTTCATTGCTGAGTGATACTGCATTGTACGTAAGTACCACAAGTTCTTTATCCATTTTTCACTTTCTGTGATATTGAACTTGTATGGTAAACGAGGTTCTTGTAAACGGAGGCGTCCCAAACTTTGGGTTGGCTGTGTCTTTTTGATTTTAATTTCCGTAAGCTATAGGACCATAAGTGGCAGTGCCCTAGTCTCTGTTGCTTTGTTTTTTAGATGTTTCAGGAAACACCATACACTTCTCCCGAGTGGTTGTTGGCAATTTACATCCCGCCCATCAGCATAACAAGGCTCCCAGTTCTCCATGGCCTGTCCTGCCTTTCTGGATTTTACAGTTTATTCAGATGGCCCTTTTGCCCGGGGGGAAGTGAGACTTCATTGTAGTGCAGATTTCCTTTGCAAGCTTGCTTGGTTGGCCAAAAAGGGCGTATGCGTTTTTTCCTGAATATATTCAGGAAAAAACGCATATGCCCTTTTTGGCCAAGTGCATCATTGTGGACGTACTGCCTCTTTTCCTATGCTTTCAATGCAATTCCAGTCTACCTCCTGAAATCGGTTTCCTGCAATTCTGCCCTGCTTTCAAGTCCTCTTGGCAGCCTTACTTCAGTCTATTTTTGGACGATAGCTGTCATTTATAACTCTGCAGGTTTGTGAATTACAGTGCCCCTGAGCTCCTTTCTTCAACTCACTTTCTTTTGAGCTGGCCGCAACACCGCAGGATGGTTTCAGGCCCTAATATGGTTCCGGCACGGCACGCTGAGCCTTTGGTTAATTCGTCTTCCTGGTGGGAAATGAGAGTTAAATTTGCCCGTCCAGACACCTCCAGCTAGTCTCTCATTGGTTCTCGCTATTCCTGTTCATCTTCCGCAGAAATTGCAAACTGGGCCAAACAGGAGGTTAAAGGCGCTGACTCTCCAAGTGGGGAGAGTGTTAGTAAAGCGTCTGGAATGTTGCACCCGAGTACCAGGGGAGGAAAACTGAGACATATTTGAACACGTCTCCCATTCACATGGTTGATCATACTCTAGGTTCCACATGCATGTTTTAGCTGAAGGAAGAATACCTTAAACCTGGAGAGTTAAGACCCGTGTAATGGATACCATGCAATATGACTTCAAAGGGTCTTCATTTGCTCACCGAACCTCTCCAATCCTATCACTGCTGCGTTTATGCCCCTGTACACATGCTTGATTCTCTTTCGGAGACATAGCAATCCATAGGTTTTAAGATACTTACTAGTCAGGTACATTCTTAGGCGTTTAATATGCGGTGTTGAGTCCATTTCGTTGAGCAAGGAGTAGCTCTTGTCTATTCCATATTTGGCTTAAGGAACTTTATCTGTGCTCATTTCAATCTCTGGTTTTATGCAGCACCCCAACTCACCTTTCCCCTTAAGCAAGCATAAGTTTGTTTTCTAAATTTGAGACCCTGTTCAGTTTTGGAATGCAGTTCCTGTGTAGCCAAGTTTACATTCCGTGTATTAGTGATATCTTATGATGTTTCTTTTTCTGTGTGACTTATTTCAGTTAGAATCATCGTACCTGAATCCACTCATTATGCTGCTACGGGCCTGATGACATAGATTTCATTGATGAGTGATACTGCATTGTATGTAAGTACCAGAAGTTCTTTATCCATTTTTCACTTTCTGTGATATTGAACTTGTACGGTAAACGAGGTTCTTGTAAACGGAGGCGTCCCAAAATTTGGGGTGGCTGTGTCTTTTTGATTTTAATTTCCCTAAGCTATAGGACCATAATTGGAAGTGCCCTAGGCTCTGTTGCTTTGTTTTTTAGATGTTTCAGGAAACACCATACACTTCTCCCGAGTGTCTGTTGGCAATTTACATCCCGCCCATCAGCATAACAAGGCTCCCAGTTCTCCATGGCCTGTCCTGCCTTTCTGGATTTTACACGTTTTTCAGATGGCCCTTTTGACCGGGGGGAAGTGAGACTTCATTGTAGTGCAGATTTCCTTTGCAAGCTTGCTTGGTTGGCCAAAAAGGGCGTATGCGTTTTTTCCTGAATATATTCAGGAAAAAACGCATACGCCCTTTTTGGCCAAGTGCATCATTGTGGACGTTCTGCCTCTTTTCCTATGCTTTCAATGCAATTCCAGTCTACCTCCTGAAATCGGTTTCCTGCAATTCTGCCCCGCTTTCAAGTCCTCTTGGCAGCCTTACTTCAGTCTATTTTTGGACGATAGCTGTCATTTATAACTCTGCAGGTTTGTGAATTACAGTGCCCCTGAGCTCCTTTCTTCAACTGGCTTTCTTTTGAGCTGGCCGCAACACCGCAGGATGGCTTCAGGCCCTAATCTGGTTCCGGTACGGCACGCTGAGCCTTTGGTTATTTCCTCTTCCTGGTGGGAAATGAGAGTTAAATTTGCCCGTCCAGACACCTCCAGCTAGCCTCTCATTGGTTCTCGCTATTCCTGTTCATCTTCCGCAGAAATTGCAAACTGGGCCAAACAGGAGTTTAAAGGCGCTGACTCTCCAAGTGGGGAGACTGTTAGTAAAGCGTCTGGAATGTTGCACCCGAGTACCAGGGGAGGAAAACTGAGACATATTTGAACACGTCTCCCGTTCACATGGTTGATCATACTTGGGTTCCACATGCATGTTTTAGCTGAAGGAAGAATACCTTAAACCTGGAGAGTTGAGACCCGTGAAATGGGTACCATGCAATATGACTTCAAAGGGTCTTCATTTGCTCACCGAACCTCTCCAATCCTATCACTGCTGCGTTTATGCCCCTGTACACATGCTTGATTCTCTTTTGGAGACATAGCAATCCATAGGTTTTACGATACTTACTAGTCAGGTACATTCTTAGGCGTTTAATATGCAGTGTTGAGTCCATTTCATTGAGCAAGGAGTAGCTCTTGTCTATTCCATATTTGACTTAAGGAAATTTATCTGTGCTCATTTCAATCTCTGGTTTTATGCAGCACCCCAACTCACCTTTACCCTTAAGCAACCATAAGTTGGTTTTCTAAATTTGAGACCCTGTTCTGTTCTGTAATTCAGTTCCTGTGTAGCCAAGTTTACATTCCGTGTATTACTGATATCTTATGATGTTTCTTTTTCTGTGTGACTTACTTCAGTTAGAATCATCATACCTGAATCCACTCATTGTGCTGCTAAGGGCCTGATGACATAAATTTCATTGCTGAGTGATATTGCTTTGTAAGTAAATACCACAACTTCTTTATCCATTTTTCACTTTCTGCGATGTTGAACTTGTACTGTAAACGAGGTTCTTGTAAACAGAGCCGTTCCAAACTTTGGGGTGGCTGTGTCTTTTTGATTTTAATTTCCCTAAGCTATAGGACCATAAGTGGAAGTGCCCTAGGCTCTGTTGCTTTGTTTTTTAGATGTTTCAGGAAACACCATACACTTCTCCCGAGTGTCTGTTGGCAATTTACATCCCGCCCATCAGCATAAAAAGGCTCCCAGTTCTCCATGGCCTGTCCTGCCTTTCTGGATTTTACAGTTTTTTCAGATGGCCCTTTTGCCCGGGGGGAAGTGAGACTTCATTGTAGTGCAGATTTCCTTTGCAAGCTTGCTTGGTTGGCCAAAAAGGGCGTATGCCTTTTTTCCTGAATATATTCAGGAAAAAACGCATACGCCCTTTTTGGCCAAGTGCATCATTGTGGACGTTCTGCCTCTTTTCCTATGCTTTCAATGCAATTCCAGTCTACCTCCTGAAATCGGTTTCCTGCAATTCTGCCCCGCTTTCAAGTCCTCTTGGCAGCCTTACTTCAGTCTATTTTTGGACGATAGCTGTCATTTATAACTCTGCAGGTTTGTGAATTACAGTGCCCCTGAGCTCCTTTCTTCAACTCGCTTTCTTGTGACCTGGCCGTAACACCGCAGGATGGCTTCAGGCCCTAATCTGGTTACGGCCCGGCATGCTGAGCCTTTGGTTAATTCCTCTTCCTGGTGGGAAATGAGAGTTAAATTTGCCCGTTCAGACACCTCCAGCTAGTCTCTCATTGGTTCTCGCTATTCCTGTTCATCTTCCGCAGAAATTGCAAACTGGGCCAAACAGGAGTTTAAAGGCGCTGATTCTCCAAGTCGGGAGAGTGTTAGTAAAGCGTCTGGAATGTTGCACCCGAGTACCAGGGTACGAAAACTGAGACATATTTGAACACGTCTCCCGATCACATGGTTGATCATACTCTAGGTTCCACATGCATGTTTTAGCTGAAGGAAGAATAACTTAAACCTGGGTAGTTGAAACCCGTGGAATGGGTACCATGCAATATGACTTCAAAGGGTCTTCATTTGCTCACCGAACCTCTCCAATCCTATCACTGCTGCGTTTATGCCCCTGTACACATGCTTGATTCTCTTTTGGAGACATAGCAATCCATAGGTTTTACGATACTTACTAGTCAGGTACATTCTTAGGCGTTTAATATGCGGTGTTGAGTCCATTTCGTTGAGCAAGGAGTAGCTCTTGTCTATTCCATATTTGACTTAAGGAACTTTATCTGTGCTCATTTCAATCTCTGGTTTTATGCAGCACCCCAACTCACCTTTACCCTTAAGCAAGCATAAGTTGGTTTTCTAAATTTGAGACCCTGTTCTGTTCTGTAATTCAGTTCCTGTGTAGCCAAGTTTACATTCCGTGTATTACTGATATCTTATGATGTTTCTTTTCTGTGTGACTTATTTCAGTTAGAATCATCATACCTGAATCCACTCATTGTGCTGTTACGGGCCTGATGACACAGATTTCATTGCTGAGTGATATTGCTTTGTAAGTAAATACCACAACTTCTTTATCCATTTTTCACTTTCTGCGATGTTGAACTTGTACTGTAAACGAGGTTCTTGTAAACAGAGCCGTTCGAAAGTTTGGGGTGGCTGTGTCTTTTTGATTTTAATTTCCCTAAGCTATAGGACCATAAGTGGCAGTGCCCTAGGCTCTGTTGCTTTGTTTTTTAGATGTTTCAGGAAACACCATACACTTCTCCCGAGTGTCTGTTGGCAATTTACATCCCGCCCATCAGCATAACAAGGCTCCCAGTTGTCCATGGCCTGTCCTGCCTTTCTGGATTTTACACTTTTTTCAGATGGCCCTTTTGACCGGGGGGAAGTGAGACTTCATTGTAGTGCAGATTTCCTTTGCAAGCTTGCTTGGTTGGCCAAAAAGGGCGTATGCGTTTTTTCCTGAATATATTCAGGAAAAAACGCATACGCCCTTTTTGGCCAAGTGCATCATTGTGGACGTTCTGCCTCTTTTCCTATGCTTTCAATGCAATTCCAGTCTACCTCCTGAAATCGGTTTCCTGCAATTCTGCCCCGCTTTCAAGTCCTCTTGGCAGCCTTACTTCAGTCTATTTTTGGACGATAGCTGTCATTTATAACTCTGCAGGTTTGTGAATTACAGTGCCCCTGAGCTCCTTTCCACAACTCGCTTTCTTGTGAGCTGGCCGCAACACCGCAGGATGGCTTCAGGCCCTAATCTGGTTCCGGTACGGCATGCTGAGCCTTTGGTTAATTCCTCTTCCTGGTGGGAAATGAGAGTTAAATTTGCCCGTCCAGACACCTCCAGCTAGTCTCTCATTGGTTCTCGCTATTCCTGTTCATCTTCCGCAGAAATTGCAAACTGGGCCAAACAGGAGGTTAAAGGGACTGACTCTCCAAGTCGGAAGAGTGTTAGTAAAGCGTCTGGAATGTTGAACCCGAGTACCAGGGGAGGAAAACTGAGACATATTTGAACACGTCTCCCGTTCACATGGTTGATCATACTCTGGGTTCCACATGCATGTTTTAGCTGAAGGAAGAATACCTTAAACCTGGAGAGTTGAGACCCGTGGAATGGGTACCATGCAATATGACTTCAAAGGGTCTTCATTTGCTCACCGAACCTCTCCAATCCTATCACTGCTGCGTTTATGCCCCTGTACACACGCTTGATTCTCTTTTGGAGACATAGCAATCCATAGGTTTTAAGATACTTACTAGTCAGGTACATTCTTAGGCGTTTAATATGCGGTGTTGAGTCCATTTCGTTGAGCAACGAGTAGCTCTTGTCTATTCCATATTTGGCTTAAGGAACTTTATCTGTGCTCATTTCAATCTCTGGTTTTATGCAGCACCCCAACTCACCTTTACCCTTAAGCAAGCATAAGTTGGTTTTCTAAATTTGAGACCCTGTTCTGTTTTGGAATGCAGTTCCTGTGTAGCCAAGTTTACATTCCGTGTATTAGTGATATCTTATGATGTTTCTTTTTCTGTGTGACTTATTTCTGTTAGAATCATCGTACCTGAATCCACTCATTATGCTGCTACGGGCCTGATGACATAGATTTCATTGCTGAGTGATACTGCATTGTACGTAAGTACCACAAGTTCTTTATCCATTTTTCACTTTCTGTGATATTGAACTTGTATGGTAAACGAGGTTGTTGTAAACGGAGGCATCCCAAACTTTGGGTTGGCTGTGTCTTTTTGATTTTAATTTCCGTAAGCTATAGGACCATAAGTGGCAGTGCCCTAGTCTCTGTTGCTTTGTTTTTTAGATGTTTCAGGAAACACCATACACTTCTCCCGAGTGGTTGTTGGCAATTTACATCCCGCCCATCAGCATAACAAGGCTCCCAGTTCTCCATGGCCTGTCCTGCCTTTCTGGATTTTACAGTTTATTCAGATGGCCCTTTTGCCCGTGGGGAAGTGAGACTTCATTGTAGTGCAGATTTCCTTTGCAAGCTTGCTTGGTTGGCCAAAAAGGGCGTATGCATTTTTTCCTGAATATATTCAGGAAAAAACGCATACGCCCTTTTTGGCCAAGTGCATCATTGTGGACGTACTGCCTCTTTTCCTATGCTTTCAATGCAATTCCAGTCTACCTCCTGAAATCGGTTTCCTGCAATTCTGCCCTGCTTTCAAGTCCTCTTGGCAGCCTTACTTCAGTCTATTTTTGGACGATAGCTGTCATTTATAACTCTGCAGGTTTGTGAATTACAGTGCCCCTGAGCTCCTTTCTTCAACTCGCTTTCTTTTGAGCTGGCCGCAACACCGCAGGATGGTTTCAGGCCCTAATATGGTTCCGGCACGGCACGCTGAGCCTTTGGTTAATTCGTCTTCCTGGTGGGAAATGAGAGTTAAATTTGCCCGTCCAGACACCTCCAGCTAGCCTCTCATTGGTTCTCGCTATTCCTGTTCATCTTCCGCAGAAATTGCAAACTGGGCCAAAGAGGAGGTTAAAGGGACTGACTCTCCAAGTGGGGAGAGTGTTAGTAAAGCGTCTGGAATGTTGCACCCGAGTACCAGGGTACGAAAACTGAGACATATTTGAACACGTCTCCCGTTCACATGGTTGATCATACTCTAGGTTCCACATGCATGTTTTAGCTGAAGGAAGAATACCTTAAACCTGGGTAGTTGAAACCCGTGGAATGGGTACCATGCAATATGACTTCAAAGGGTCTTCATTTGCTCACCGAACCTCTCCAATCCTATCACTGCTGCGTTTATGCCCCTGTACACATGCTTGATTCTCTTTTGGAGACATAGCAATCCATAGGTTTTACGATACTTACTAGTCAGGTACATTCTTAGGCGTTTAATATGCGGTGTTGAGTCCATTTCGTTGAGCAAGGAGTAGCTCTTGTCTATTCCATATTTGACTTAAGGAACTTTATCTGTGCTCATTTCAATCTCTGGTTTTATGCAGCACCCCAACTCACCTTTACCCTTAAGCAAGCATAAGTTGGTTTTCTAAATTTGAGACCCTGTTCTGTTCTGTAATTCAGTTCCTGTGTAGCCAAATTTCCATTCCGTGTATTACTGATATCTTATGATGTTTCTTTTTCTGTGTGACTTATTTCAGTTAGAATCATCATACCTGAATCCACTCATTGTGATGCTAAGGGCCTGATGACATAGATTTCATTGCTGAGTGATATTGCTTTGTAAGTAAATACCACAACTTCTTTATCCATTTTTCACTTTCTGCGATGTTGAACTTGTACTGTAAACGAGGTTCTTGTAAACAGAGGCGTCCCAAACTTTGGGGTGGCTGTGTCTTTTTGATTTTAATTTCCCTAAGCTGTAGGACCATAAGTGGCAGTGCCCTAGGCTCTGTTGCTTTGTTTTTTAGATGTTTCAGGAAACACCATACACTTCACCCGAGTGTCTGTTGGCAATTTGCATCCCGCCCATCAGCATAACAAGGCTCCCAGTTCTCCATGGCCTGTCCTGCCTTTCTGGATTTTACACTTTTTTCAGATGGCCCTTTTGACCGGGGGGAAGTGAGACTTCATTGTAGTGCAGATTTCCTTTGCAAGCTTGCTTGTTTGGCCAAAAAGGGCGTATGCGTTTTTTCCTGAATATATTCAGGAAAAAACGCATACGCCCTTTTTGGCCAAGTGCATCATTGTGGACGTTCTGCCTCTTCTCCTATGCTTTCAATGCAATTCCAGTCTACCTCCTGAAATCGGTTTCCTGCAATTCTGCCCCGCTTTCAAGTCCTCTTGGCAGACTTACTTCAGTCTATTTTTGGACGATAGCTGTCATTTATAACTCTGCAGGTTTGTGAATTACAGTGCCCCTGAGCTCCTTTCTTCAACTCGCTTTCTTGTGACCTGGCCGCAACACCGCAGGATGGCTTCAGGCCCTAATATGGTTCCGGCCCGGCACGCTGAGCCTTTGGTTAATTCCTCTTCCTGGTGAGAAATGAGAGTTAAATTTGCCCGTCCAGACACCTCCAGCTAGTCTCTCATTGGTTCTCGCTATTCCTGTTCATCTTCCGCAGAAATTACAAACTGGGCCAAACAGGAGGTTAAAGGCGCTGACTATCCAAGTGGGGAGAGTGTTAGTAAAGCGTCTGGAATGTTGCACCCGAGTACCAGGGGAGGAAAACTGAGACATATTTGAACACGTTTCCCGTTCACATGGTTGATCATACTTGGGTTCCACATGCATGTTTTAGCTGAAGGAAGAATACCTTAAACCTGGAGAGTTGAGACCCGTGTAATGGGTACCATGCAATATGACTTCAAAGGGTCTTCATTTGCTCACCGAACCTCTCCAATCCTATCACTGCTGCATTTATGCCCCTGTACACATGCTTGATTCTCTTTCGGAGACATAGCAATCCATAGGTTTTAAGATACTTACTAGTCAGTTACATTCTTAGGCGTTTAATATGCGGTGTTGAGTCCATTTCGTTGAGCAAGGAGTAGCTCTTGTCTATTCCATATTTGACTTAAGTAACTTTATCTGTGCTCATTTCAATCTCTGGTTTTATGCAGCACCCCAACTCACCTTTACCCTTAAGCAAGCATAAGTTGGTTTTCTAAAT